>NW_026895335.1:0-155734 GCF_033153095.1 Gastrolobium bilobum | reverse complement strand
AAACGAGTTTCTCCACAGAGCAGTTGGCTCGGATATATGTAAGAGAGATTGTGAAACTTCATGGTGTTCCTGAAAGTATCATTAGTGATCGGGACCCTAAATTTACTTCTAGACTCTGGGATGCAGTGCAACAGGCCTTCGGTACACAGTTGAGGCTGAGCACGGCTTATCATCCCCAGACTGATGGTCGGACTGAGAGGGCTCTTCAGACCCTGGAGGACATGTTGAGGGCTTGTGCCTTAGAGCAGGGAAATGCATGGGATAAATATCTTCCTCTAGTGGAATTTTCCTACAATAATAGTTATCATGCCAGTTTGGGCATGGCTCCGTATGAAGCTTTGTATGGCCGTAGGTGCAGGGCGCCTACTTTGTTGGTCAGAAAAATTGGGAGAGAGGCAGTTATTTGGGCCTGATGATTTAAAGAGACTACCGATCAAATTATGATGATTAAGGATCGATTGAAGAAAGCACAAGAGTCGCCAAAAGAGTTATTATGATGCAAAGCATAGACCCCTTGAATTTTCAGACGGGGATCATGTATTTATCCGTTTGTCTCCGACTACGGGTGTTGGGCGTGCTCTAGGAGTGAGGAAGTTGAGTCCTAGGTTCATTGGGCCCTACCAGATTATAAAAAGGTTGGACCTGTGGCTTATCAGCTTGCCTTCCCTCCACATCTGTCAATTTTGCATAGTGTTTTTCACATCAGTCAACTTCGAAAATACGTGCCGGATGAATCCCACATTGTACAGCCGGACAATATCGAAGTAAGAAAAGACTTGATGGTGGTAGTGGGACCGTTTAAGGTTCTAGCACGTGATGAAAAAGTGTTAGGAACGGTTTATTCCCATGATCAAGGTACAATGGGAAGGATTGACTCCTGAGGATGCCACTTGGGAGCAGGAGAATGAAATTCTCCAGCGATATCCTGAGTTTGATGTCAGGTATATGTATATTTGATATTTGATTTTGTGGGCAAAATCCTTAAAAGGTGGGGTGAATATAATGACCCTAACTGGTAAATCTTAGTTAGAGATTT
This sequence comes from Gastrolobium bilobum, assembly GCF_033153095.1. Lineage (NCBI taxonomy): Eukaryota > Viridiplantae > Streptophyta > Magnoliopsida > Fabales > Fabaceae > Gastrolobium > Gastrolobium bilobum. Next base: position 154,698 of record NW_026895335.1, on the reverse strand, counting down.
AATTTAAGGATTTAAATGCCATAATTAGATTCAGTGAGCGATTTCGAGTATTTTGACTGTAATCATGACTATGTTATGAACAGTGCGTTCTGCCGGAGAATTTACAGTTTTGTGAATTAACCGGTAGAGCTTAAAATGAGCAAAATAATTTTAGGAACATAATTTGAAAATTCTGATGACAAATATGAGTTCAGAACGAAAAATTGTATAGTCTGGCACTTTCCGTGAAAATCTCGTGAATAGTGTTTCTATCGGGTATTTTGTACTGCTGTTTAAGCAACCGGTAGAGTCCAGAAATAAATAATTGATGAAATAAGAATAAGAAAGTCCAATATATGCCAAGCAAGTCAATATAGGCCCAAGAAAATGATAAGTTTATAAGTTTTAAGTTTCGTAAGTAAAGGAAGTACAATTAGTGATGCACAGTGCATTTCGTCAAAAACGGTGCAAAAACCATACTGTGAATTATGAATATTGTTCCGTAGGAAATAAAAATTAATGTAAATGATTTTAGGAAATAAAAAATATGTTTGTAGCTTTGAGTTAGTTCCGGGTCAATTTAAGTTAAAATACGCGATAAAAAAACATCCGATGAAAATGGCCACATGTGCTCTTCTCTCTCTTGCATGGCCGAGCTGCACATGGAGGGGAAGGGGCTAGGGTTTCAAATTTTCCTTCTTTGATTTCTTCATCATCCATCCACCAAATCCAATGACCCACCACATGAAATTGATTGGAAACCACTCAATGAATCCATTCCACCTATCCATTTGAGCTATAGTTGAGTGTGTGAAGAGTTATTCCTCCTCTCATTTTCGAGTTACTATTCATTGGAGGAGAAAAAGTGAGTTTTTGGATGGAGCTTGGCTTGGAGATTGCTTTCTAGGCTTTGTACAAGTGTTTAGAGGTAAGAAACCTCTATTTCCATGATATTATTTTGATGATTTAAGTTATGAAATTGATGAGCATATTTTGTTGGGAAATAATTGATGTTAGAATGTGAAATTTATGATGGATTATTGTTGTTTAGGAAGTTATAGTGTTGAGTAAGCATCCACATGTGATATAAAAATTTAAAAGTCCTATTGCATATTCCTCCTAGGTTTCGGCCATCATGGAGTGAGTAGGAGTTATTGTGGAAAAAATTATATTATGTATTGTGAAGGTATAGTGTGTTGGAAATGAGTGAAAATGGATGAGTTAGTAAGAATGCCTAAGTAAAAAGGACTTGGTGTCTAAACTCAAAATAGGAATTTAGTGGAAGCATTCCTAGGTGTTTGCAAGTTGTAATGAAGTAACGAAAATGCATTGTAAAAGAGAAGGATCTTTGGAAATTCCCCTTGTAGGATTCGACCTATAGGGTATTTAGGGACATATTTTGTACATTTTATTTTAAATAAAATGTGTTGTAATAAATTGTATAAAGGTGATGAGTTTTGAAGAAAAATAGCATGATTTATGTTGAAAATTCCTAAGGGAATGGTTGATTAAATTAAAGAACACCAACGGTTATAAAGAGGTCTAGACTTGTGTATTGGCATAGGATTGGCAAAAATGCAAAGAAAGGAAAATAAGCGATAAAATGTATGCTTATGAAATAATTATGGTATTGCATCATTTTATTGATGCATTGTAAATTATTCTCTAGGTGTGCCTAGGGATTGAGAAGGATCGGAAATCTCTTGAAGCGATAAAAGTAACTTGTTCCACAAGTAAGCGTATTGGTAAAGCTTCAAGAGGTAAGCTCTATGTTTAAGGAGTCTTTTCCTGCTTGAGTGCTCCACCATGGTTAGTGAACTATGGTTGGACTGTATGACTGTGATTTAGATGCTTTGTATAGATGCATTCATATAGAGTTATTTGATAACATGATATGTTTTGCTCTGATGTGACTTCTGTAATTTGATTTCTGTAACAATCTCTGGCCATTGATTGTATAGTACCCGGACGTCCGCTTTGGGGTCCTCCCTCGGGACTGATGGTGTACTCCTCTGATATGTCTGGTTCCGCTTTGGGGTCCTCCCTCGGGAACACGTGCGTTGATTTCCGCTTGGGGTCCTCCCTTGGGAATGACGGCGCACATCTCTGATATGATATGGATATATGCTCTGTTCTGTTATGATATCTCTTATATGTTGTATTTGTATACTCTGTATCTGACTTTCATGCAGGAGTGAGCCAGGGGTATGGAGAATTCTCTATAAACCTGGAGCTTATTGAGATTTGTAATCTCACCCCTCTTTGGGGACACATTTTCAGGTGCCCAGATTTCCGGTGAGTCCTCACTAGGCAGGGACACGACACGTGGCTGAGGCAGTTGACAGACCGGATTTTGAGTGGCTGTAGGCTGCTACCTTTTTGGAGTGTTTGATGTATTTTAGTATTTTCGCATTTGATGGATCATGATATTGATCCTTTATTTTGTATATGGCCTGTATATGTTTTGTACATGTCTGTCAGTTTGATGCATGTACATTTGAGTATTCAGGAACGTTATATGATGATGTAGTATTCAGATAGGTTTATGTTTTGATGGCATGCTGTTAGATTTAGTGGCACGGAGCCATGTTATGCATGCGCCCATGTATGGGTATTCGATTATATTTGGATATCTGGTATTTCCGAATTGATATGTTGTATAAACTGTTTATCAGGAAATGCTTCTGAGTGAGATTGGAAAATCCCCAGTTGTCCGATTTATAGAGGAAACTCTGCCCGATTTTCGTTTACGCCGAGAAAGAATTAAGTTAGAAAAAGAAAAAGTTAGCTCATATTTTCGTAAGTTAAGTCTTCCGCTGTTTTCTATTTTATCATATGTATGTTAATTGAACCGGCTCGAGACGGGGATGTTACATTTTATATCATTAAAATAAGCAAATTAATGTAAAAAATATTTAAAAGACTAAATAACAAGACTTTATATTATTGATAAACTGAGTTAATAATAAAAATATTTCAAATTCAAAGTAATAACGTTTTGAAATTTTAAAAAATAAAAACAAAAATTTATTCAATTTTAGTTGTCTTAAAATTACAGGACTTGGAAAAGAAAATATAATGACAAGAGCTTTCCAATCATTTAGAATAAAGCAAATGGGCCTAACACCAATAAAAAGTATAGTCTATACACAAGCAAAACACCAGTGGCTATCTGTACTAAAAAAACACACACTAGTGGCTATATGCACACCAAGCAGTTAGAATAAAGCAAGTGGGCCTATTTTTGTAAAAAAACAAATGGGCTTATTTTCACCAAAAAAGATAATGGGCCTATTAAAGATATCTAAAAGTTAAACTAATCTGCCATCAACAAACAGTCAAACACTATGCTAGAAGCCTAGAAGCAACATTTGGGGGGATAAAATTGCATTTAGGGGGGTGTTTAGTACGCGTAATTTTGTAGGATTTTTGAGAAATTGAATTTTTTTAAATTTTTAATTTTTAAATATTATCGTAAACTGAATATAAAAATTATATTTTTAAAAAATCGAGATTCCCAAATAAAAAAAAGTTTCTCCTCTACCAAACACCCCCTTAAAGTCATGTCATAACATAACTAGGAAATTATTAGAGAAGTTTTTAGATCGTTGCCCTTGCCTTTATCCGTCACGCTTGTCCAAAAACAGACAATTATCCTTGTCATGAGCTAATAATTTATGTGAAAAATTCTCAAAATGGGATTTCTTTTTATAATAGCGTCGTGAAAAAAATGCAGCAAACGTGTCACGTAAAACTTAATTATAATTGTTATTCTAAGGAACTTGCTCCTTATGAGCAGCGCGTTGGTGCTGGCATTTTTTTTTTTAACTTACAAAATTCTTGTATGAATCTGTTTTTTAAACTCGGATCGATCATCGACTCGATTGAGATATTGAATTATTGGATCAGTAGTACAATCAGATTTATTCAGATTTTAAAATAATATATAATAAATATTAAATTATAAATATTATATCCAACAAATAAAAGTGATAATCTATCTGATTAAATAAAAGTGATAAGCCTTCCAATCCTTAAATTAGAGGATAAAACTGATTGAATCAGGTTTTGATCCGGTTCAAACCGAATCAATTGATTCGAGTGCATAATCTATCTGATGCTCAACTCAAAACCTCAAATCAATGAAGACACCACAAAACTCAAGTTAACCCGACCAGTCCAAATTGACCCAGTTTGGCCGAGTGGAGTTTTAAATGAAGTTGAAAGCACAATCTCTTTATTACTCGCCCATATACAATATATTGAAGAGTTTGACTTGGCTTTTGATTCTTTTAATGAGTAATATATTATATTTGACATAAAGAAATAAAAAAAGATTACGTGTCTGATCCCCACGGGAGGGGCAGGGAATGAAAAATTGAAAATATATACCCTAAACCATATAATAGAAATATAAATATAAAGTAGTAATGTATAACAATCCCCTAGACTTATTGCATGCGAAAATGCATTATTCCAAATCATCTTCAAGTCATATTTGCTACCCCGAATGCCTTGGATTTTTAATGTTGATCTTCTTTCGGTTTATTGAGCTGCACTAAGCGGTTGTTTATTGGTTGCAATGGTCTTGCATTAGTACCCGATTCCTGCAAAGTAGAGGTCAAGTTTGAAACGCAAGAAATTCTTTCATCTTTCATTATGACATTTTAAAATTTAATTAACAAAAGAAAAAAAAATAACAAGCTTATTATAATTATTAAACCTTTCTTAAGATTTTGAGGTGTCAACAAATAGCATAATATTGGTTACTAAATGCTTTCTTTTTCAAGTGAAAAATTAAAGCAAAAAAGAACTATAAAATTATTTATAGAAAGAGACTCATTAACCAAATTGGAAATGCTTGATTTGCATTAACATTATTAAATCCAATGGGTCACCATTAAATTAAGTCGCTTAAATTGAATTTATGTAAAAATATGTAATAAATGAGTTCATTTTTTCTGTAGTTACTGCAGATAAGTTATCTGAGTAAGCCTAATATGACGTCGTTTTGAGATGAAAATTGTGGTGTTTTTGTAATTTTAATTTATTTCAAGGTTATTATAGTCTTTATAATTATAATTTTCTAATTTTTCAATCTCAAAACGACGTCGTTTTGAAAGTAAATGCAAATAACTTATTTACATTAATTGCAGAAATATTTTTCTAATAATAAATATATAAATAAAAATAATATGACAACCAAAGTGATGTGACTTAGTGTTTAACATTTTACTCTCCTCCCCTATGTGCTGGATTTGAATCTTATGAGTCCAATTGTGATTGGTTTAACCAAAATGTTTACATGCATGATTGGTTAATTGATTGGATCAAATCAGTTAATGATCCAGTTCCCGATCCAAACGGCCGGTTCCAGAGCTGATTTTAATAACGCTAGTTGCATAATATATATCCTTTGGTCATGTGAGATATATGAAAACTACATATAGTAACTTACATCATGAACGGCAACTTGAAGCAATTCGATTTGCTCCTTTGAAACGCATCTTACCTGATCAATTAGACAGGTTCATCAGAGTATAAAATCATGAAGAAAACAAGAAAAAATTGTGACCAAATACCAATAAACTGATATGTTATAGCAAAAGGGGAGTTAATAGCAAACCTCTCTAACAATGGTCCAAGTAATATTCTCATCACAAGGAGGAGTAGTAAGAGAACCAATGTATCTGTAATATTGTGTTGTGTCTATTTTAATCAGCCTAGGATCAACAACACCAACCGCTCTTTTTGCTCCCGTACTATTTGAAATGGCCTCTAAGTGATTCTTTAACTAGAAAAGATGGAAAATTGTCCAACATATGTGCAAGTCAGTAGTCACTCATTATAAAAACATAGAGAAAAATTTTAATGCATCGGGATCATTGAACTCGGTGTTCTTTTTTATTAAAATTTTTCTTTTTTTCTTTAGTAAAAGAGAGCACCGAGTTCGGTGATCCCAGTGGATTGAAGTTTTCTACCAAAACTTAGAGATAAATGACATTGAAATTTAATTTACCAATGACAAGAAAGGATCTGGTCTTCCAATTTTGTAAAGTACTCCAATCACTGCAGTTTGTCCTGATGGAGTTTCGTGCACCATGTGTAACTCTAGATCAAACCTGCAATGCAATTGGATATTTAATTTAACTACTTCAGATATAGGCAATTATTGTTGGGAATTTAAGTGTAACTGATAAAGTACTTAAATAAGCTAAGCAAGGAGCCCTTGTGATCTCACATGAGAGAAAAAGGTAAAGAGAGAAAGAGGAGAGAAGAGAAAGAGAGGGAGAAGAAAAAAGAAAAAAGAAAAAAGGGACCAGGGAATAAATTTCCCTACGCAAAAAACATATAAGTAAAACGAACGTAATAACAATATTTAATGAATGTAAGAGTATTGGATAGAGATATGTAAGTACCTTCTGCCATCTATGGTGTGTTCAGAGGGAGAATGCCAATGGAACTGTTTTAGTACATATTGAATTCCCTTAATTTGTAGATAGCTTTTACCTTCAAGCCATTCCAACTATTCATATGTAATTAGATTAAAAACAATAATAATTAGGGACACAAAGAAAGTAGAAAAAATTTCTTTGCTAAATAAATTTAGGGGTAATTAGATATTGTTCGGTATGCAAATTAACTAACCTTGATATCATGACCTCTGTTCTCAAGAGTTGCATTGGAGGGTTGGTAGTTCAACTGAAGCTTTCCTAAGTAGGATACTATTTGAACCCTCTTACTCAACAAATCAATCGGTGACTGCATTGATCCATTTTTACACAAACTCCATTCGGGTTTAATTTCTCCCCAATGAAATGGTCCTTTATCACTCTTTAGATCATAATTAAACTCGCTTTCGTCCTCTGTACATGCCATCAAAGAATGAATTAACATATCAAATATCCCTGGTCATGAAAATTAAGAACAAAACAACTAAGCAAATGAATCCTTACCAACTTCTTCAGACATTGCAGGGCAAGATAGCAAAACAAGTGCTGTTAATAAATTGAAAATCAAAACCTGCATAGCAAGCTTTTCCATTTTAATCAACACCATTTGGGGCAAGAGGGTTTAATTTTCTGGATATTTGATGTTGTGTGTGTGGAGTTGCTAGCAAGGATCAAGGAAAGGACTATATTTATATACAGTCACAGTGTATGATAGTCAAATTAGAAACAGTGACGAATTAAACTATGAAAACACATTGCTTTGAAGTTAACGAAGAAACTTCTATTCTAAGAAAGTCTTATATAACCTCTGTACTTTTAGGAGTTATAACTATGTATTATAGATAATAGATAATTATAATATTAAAGTTGTTTTTTTTTTTTTATCTCTTCAAAAATTGTCTGTTAACGTAAAAAGTGAAAAAAGTACAATTTTAATATTATAACTATGTGTTATTCATAGTACATAATTATAACTATTAAAATGACATAATCTTGTATTCTTTAGAAGATTAGACACTAAACTCATATTCATAAAAGTATTTGTCATTTTAAATTATAAGTTTGTATCATTTTAAGTGAAATTACTGTGTTTTAGTGTATATTTAGTGACTTTTTATATTCTCCTTCCTTCACAAAATTAGGTGGCAAAAAAATTAATTTATTGTTTTTTTATTAAAAAATTACGAAAATATAGTCGTTTTGAAATTAATTACGAAAATATAGCAGTCAAACACGCCTACATGAGGTGTGTTCCAATAAAGAGAAACACGTCCATGTGGGGCGTGACTTAAGCGTGAGTCACGCCCACATGGGGCGTGACTAAGTTGGAGAGAGACACGCCCCATCTGGGCGTGACCGAGGAGAGAGCACGCCCAATCTGGGCGTGACCGAGGAGAGAGACACGCCTCATCTGGGCGTGTTTCACCAGGTGCTGCCACGTGTCACAAAAGTCAACAGTTTGACCGTAAAAACTTTGGAAGTCCATAACTTTTGACTCGGGTATCCGAATTAGGTAAATTTTTTTTGATTCCACATAACTTTTTGAGATCTACGTAATCATTTGACATATTTTGTCTCTCACAAAAAAATTTGAATTTACCACAATGATACCATAATTATTAAAAATGACATGACTTTGTTACCTTATAATTATTACTAAAAATAATCTAACATTTTTATAATCATGAACAAAAACTTAAAAATCAAAATAAAACGAAAAGCACTCACTTAAATTTTTAATATAAATTATTCGATATTCTGTCACCGACAGATGTTAATCGAATAAAATTATAAATTTCATAAAATTCTTCATTCAAATTTTTAATATATATCTCAATAATATACATAATTAACCTTATCATAACTTACCATAATCATAAGGATCTTTATTATGAATGTTTCTAATCATAACAGTGATTTTCTGCTTATTAATTTGAGTTTAAACGTTCTTATGATATTATTATTGTAAATTCAATTTTTTTTTTGTGAGAGACAAAATTTGACAAATGAGGTGTCATTACGTAGATCTCGAAAAGTTATGTGGAAAAAAAAATTACCTAATTCGAATACCCGAGTCAAAAGTTATGAACTTTCAAAGTTTTACGGTCAAACTTTTGACTTTTGTGACACGTGACAGTACCTGGTGAAACACGCCTAGATGGGACATGTCTCTCTCCTCGGTCACGCCCATATTGGGCGTGTCTCTCTCCAACCGGTCACGCCCCTATGGGGCGTGTTTGACTGCTATATTTTCGTAATTAATTTTAAAACGACTATTTATTCATAAATTTTTATTAAAAAAGAAATAAATTAATTTTTTTGCTGAAAAGAGAACGTGAAAGTAATGTGGATGAAAGAGAAGGTTAAAAACCACTAAAACACGGTAGTTTCACTAAAATAATATAAACGTGTATTTTTTAAAAAGATAAATATTTGGTCGGTGCCTTCCAAAAATGTGCCTTCTAGGAAAATCGATTTCACTGGCGTTTGAGAACGAGTCCAAGTTTGAAAAATGCCTTCTTATACTCTGAATATTCAATTCATTTGAATGACGTACATTGGACATTGACTAGAGTCGGAAACATAATAAGATGCAAATTGAAACACTCCATTGAAAGTTAAAGCCGAATATAGTATTTAAGCAACAAAATCACATGCAGTTAGAAAAAAAATTGCATGAGTCAGGTGTTCTGAATATAATGGTTTAGAGTTTTTGGGGTGTGTTTATAATTTTCATAACAAATATTTTTAAGGGTTAAGAATCATGACCCATTCTTATGGACAATGGAAATGGCATTAAGAAAAATGCAACAAAGACCAGTCTAATACTCGATTGTGGTATGTCACACGTGGACACGTGGAAAGAAATAGATGCAAAGAACCACAAGTTCAACTAAACTAACTGCTCAAATATGATGTACAAGAAGTTAAAGAAATTTCTACGAGAGCTTTCCAGCGGTCAAAAGTTTTGAAAAGTACCACCTACCGTACCTGCTAATTGGGGAGTGATTCAAGAAATTGTGGTGATTCTAGAAATTAACTTTCTTGGGAGATCCGTACCTGCTAATGCCAGTTGGATTTTGGAATTTTTTTTTTTTATGTTTTTATTGAATTAAAAAATTAAATTTAATAGACCATTGAAAGCACCAATATAAGAAGATTTAAAGAGAAGGTAAAAGATAGAAGAGAGAAGAACAAGAAAATTTTAGAATTTTCTGTTATGTTATTACTTTCTAATTACTGAAAAGCAATACTATAAATGAAATAAAGGGACAATGGATAAATTTTTTTGTACCTGGAAATTTTGACTCTAGGAAAGTCATTTTTTCAAGAATGATAACAAAAAACTGTTTGATAAACTAAAATATTATCGGAATTTTGTAAAAAAAAATATAAAATTTTCTTAACATCTTGGGGTTCTAAGAATATCACCCTTTGTTGGTATTCTTGAATAATATTTTGGAAGAACAATTATACAAAAAATTAAATTTTTGAATATTTTTTTTAAAAATCTTATATCAAATATGGAAAATAAAATTATCATTATCACTTATCCGAAAATCTTAAAAAAATGCCCAACATGATAGTAGAGTATTAGACTATTAGTAGGTCCTTAGTGGGTCTGGACCTGGGTATTGCAGTAAGAAAGGGCTGAAGCCCATCAGGAAACATGAATAATGACCACAGTAAAAAGCACTAATTTAGGCTAATTCATATGCATAAATTATTCTCTTCTCTCAATTATTCCATTTTTTAGGGTCTGTTAATCCCTATTATTCTTCCACATAAGCTAATCACGTCATAGTTAAGTGCCTGTTTGGATCCTCTTTTTTTTAAGCTACAAGCTACTTATAAGCATAAGTTAGGCCAAACAGGTTTTGGGAAAAGCTCTTATAACGAAAAGCTCTTTTTTTTATAATGAAGAAAAAAGCTGAAAATTAAAAGCTCCTAGGAGGAGCTTTTTTTTAAGCTCTTATCTGTTTTTCTTGAATTGTGTGCTTTTTTTTAAAATAAAGAGTGATAAAGATAGAAAGAGATAATTTTCTTGAAATATGTGCTTTTAAGTAATTTTTAAGCTAAAACTTTTATGTAATTTCCAAACAGCTTTTAGCTTATTTTTTTAAGCTCTTTTTTTTAGCTTTAGCTTATAAGTAGCTTCTAGCTTAAAAATAAGAGGATCCAAACATGCTCTAAACGAGATTGAATTTGGTCCACAAGTAGTGCAAGGACGAAGAAGCAACGTTCTGTTATAAAAAAAAAAAAAAAAAAAAAGCAACGTTTCAAGCCAAACATAATTGCAATATGGTCCCCACTCCTTAGAGTGGGAAAGATGTTATTTACTAGAAATGTAAAGCGACGGGAAAATTGAAATTACTGATCATCATTATCTGTGTTCATCAATCGATCAAATTCGATTTAAATCGTGATGATTGAACTAAAAAATTGTTAATCGAAAAATTAAAAATAAATAAAAAATTGTAAATTTTAATTGGATTAGATCAGTTTTCAGATTGGTTGATGAAAACTGATCCAATCCAAACTGATCTAATATATTAATTCCACTCTATATACTTGGGCATTTCTCCAAACATAGCTCAAAAATTTCTAAATTCAAGATCCATTAATCCATCAACTAAACCCAAGAAAAAATCTAGTCACATCCCATTAACAAAATTTCATATGTATAGAGCTTCACATCTCATTACCCAAAAAATAAAATCATATTATCTTTTACTAATACTTTTATATATCAGCAAAAAAAAAATTACAAAGCCAATATATACAAAATATGTTATTTGCACAATAATTATGAAACAAGTTTTAGAATTTTCAAAAAATTGAAAATCGATCCAATCCAAACCGAAAAAAATTGGATTGGATCGGATTTTAAAAAATTCAAATCGAATGGATAATTACAAGATCAAATCAAAGGGATTCGATCGGATAATTTTTATTTCCAAAACCGATCCAATCCAATCCAGACCGCGAACACCTTTTTATCATCCACATAAGATATTAAAACCACTGTTCATTTCGAACGTTACCATGGTACTAGTAATTAGCTAAAAGCCTCAGCTATGTAGAGTAATTAATAAATAAATTTTAACGGGGACAAAATTATAATGTATATTTCTCTTTAAAGATGCAATTATATATAGGATATACTATTTGTTATTTTAAATTACATAAAATTATGTCATTAAGTCATTTTGATATGTTTTTACATTCTGTCCTCCACTTTCATTTTCTACCTAATTTTATAAAAAAAAAATGACAAAACACATCAAAATAATATAGTTTTATTAAAAATAACATAACTATATGTCATTTAAAATGATAAATATTTTTTCCTTATATATATAGTAGCAGATTATATTTACAAACTTTTTTATTTATAAACTCTTACAAACTATACTATCTTCTCCCGGGAGAACATAGTGTAATTTTTAAAAATTTTCAAAAAAAGTTTGTAAACGAATTCTTCCCCATATATATATATATATATATATATATATATATATATATATATATATATATATATATATATATATATATATATATATATATTGACCCAAAACAATATTTATAATTAAATATTTTAATAAATTTTAAATGGAGACGATCATTAATTATATGATAAAAAATTGTAAATAATATTTAAATTTAAAGGTTTATATAAATTTAAAAGAGGCGATTGTCCCCGTTAACCCTACTTCGCTCCATCACGGAATCAGTTAATTTGAATGTTATTATCTCAAAATTTAAAATTTGTCATTGCTGCCAAATAACAATTTGATAAGATAAACAACATTTATAACTATATAATGACAATATCAAAGGAATAAAATCAACGATAAAAAGAAATTATTGAATCCTTTTATTTTATTTTATTTTTTATAATTTTTTCTTAATGATTAACAACATTCTATTGTTCGGAGCTCTAAAGCATGCACCGATGGACCTAAAAAGCAAAAATCTAATACATACCACCAGTATATGCATGTATTAATAGAAATAATTATTTAAAAGTATGCATAAATAATTATACAGTTTTCTCACAATAAAATATATCAATTAATTATTTCAATTACTTTTCTTATGATTATTAAAATATATTTAAAAATTAAAAAAATAGTTTAAATATTATTGAGAAACATAAAAGTCAATTAAAAAATTATTGACACAGGTTACCTCAAAAAAATTATTTGACAGTGACCAATTTAAAACCCAAATACATGATTTAAATTGATTAATTAATTATTAATTCTAATTAAATTATACCCATTAAATAAACAGAAATCAAAGAATAAGATAAAACTTCTTAGTCTTACAGTAGAATCAAAAATGACTCCTCAAAATATTTGCAACCGTCACATCCCTATGAATAATTTGGGGCTACATGTCTCATATCGTTATAGCAAACCCACCCTAAATCTTGAAGATATTTGAATGTAACCAATTCCATTACGCAACTTAAGGCTCGACGTAAATGCAAAAGGCGACTTTCTGGAAGATTGTAAGTCTTGACAAGATAGGTATGGAGGTAATTAAATGCAAATAAATAAATATAGTAAAATGTAACAATTTACGAAATCGTATTATACTAAAATATATCGTTAACTTGAAATCAAATTTTAATCAGTGTAAGAAATATAAGAGGCAAAATTTGTGTCAATTATATTCTTCCATGATGTTTTACTGAAACTCACTCCATGCTTAATAGTTTAGGCAAATTTCAATTAGAATCACTCCCAGAGATATTTAGAAAGCATTAGAGGCCACAGTTACAATTAACATTGGTGTAAATTAAACATTCATACAAATTTTCTGCTACTTTTAATTAGAAAATATTTATCAAAATAAAAAATAAAAACTAATTGGGGAAACCCACAAATGAGCATACATGTATTGAGCGTGTCTTACGTTTTAAAGAAGCAAATCTGTAGATAAACTAATATAATGAAAAAGCACAATCAATTAAGTAAAGAATCACCACTACGAAACCTGACCTGCAATGACATCAATTTCCTTATATAGATGACAACAATAATTTAAAAAATATATATATTTCGCTCTATCACTTGGAAACCGATAGATGTTACCAGCACTACATTGTGGTTGGTTGACTTTTGATTGTGGTCTATCTGATTCCACCACTGATGTCTAGTTTTCCTACTTAATTATGGCTGTGCCAATACAATTTTGACAACTCCTTCATTTTAATTAGGGGTATGTTATATTTATAAACTTTTTTGTTTACAAACTCTTACAAACTACACTATGTAGGACCGGTCCTACATTAATCATACAGTGTACGACCGGTCCTACATTAGTGTAATTGCAAAAAAAGTTTGTAAACGAATCCTGTCCCTTTTAATTAATTGACTTAAAAGAAAAAAAAAAATTAAACTAGTAAGATATTTAGGGCATCCACTTAATCTTGCCCTCATTTTGCGGGGAGCCTAAACATATATTTGATACTATATATCGCTCACAAAAAACCTAGGATGCTAAACTATAAAAGTAGCTTCATAATTAAACAAACGCTTATTTTCAATACATCGACAGCCATAGAGCTAGGTAGGTGGGAATAAGTTGTTTGATTAAGCTCTTACTAGCTACAAGCTGATTTTAAATTTACACACTTTGAATTTTCATTAGCAAACAGAAAAGAAAAAGATGAGTGCCTGCAACCGTTGCGCTGATAATACTTGTGATGTTTGTATTGTTTATCGATATGCTTGTCACGACTCAAATTTCGAGTCATTATCGGTACAGAGATTATTGTTAAATAGTCTGGCAAGTCACAATAGCATAACAATGTATTTAATAATAATAATTCAAAAAATAATATAAATAAGATTTATTAAATTTACAATCTGCTTTTAAAAATAATCAACTCTACAACATAATAAGCGAACGTAATAACAACTTATTACTTAATTTTTTGTGCACATGGGCAAAGTGTCAGACTTATCACTAGAAAGTAATAATCAAACATTACAAAATTTTAGGCGTTTTGTGTTTTCATATTGTGTGATCTTGACCTCCACAAAAGATATTTGTGGCATCTATAATAACCTTTAATTTTGTCTGTGTCACAACATATTTTGTGGCGTCTTTGTGTACACTGCCACATTTTGTTTGAGTATTTTTTGAAAGTTTCAGACCCCCATAAATGATGTATTATTTCTGGAGGTTTACTAACCTCCACAATATGCTAGACTTTTTGTCGTTCATAAAACCCCCCACAACATTCATCATTTTCTAGAGGGCATAGACTGTTACAATTTATTTATTATTTTAGCAGGTTTAGACCTCTAAATACTAATTATCCAAATTTGAAAGATTTGTATATCATAATTTTGGAATTGGGCTCCATCACTTGATTTGTTAGCCAATTTATTATTTTTGTTTGATCTCTAAACATTTTCTTGAAAATAACTACTAAATACTAGTTATCCAAAAGCAACACTATAGCACACCAATCATAGTTCATATTCATGCTCGTACTTGATTAATACTTTTTTAAATAAGTAAAAGTATGAATACACTCTAACCCATATACTATAGTATGAAGTTGAATTAATGTCAAGCAAAACAAAAACTTACATAGTGTTCTCTTATCTAATGAAGGGCATAACAACATTCATAGTAGAATATGTCTCACTATAATTGTACACATTCATAAAAGATATAAAGTTGATTCAATGTTGTGCAAATGAGAAAGAGTAGCAAATTTAGAATTATCCACAACAAGAACACATAAAATAAATCCATTTTAAAACTCTAAAATCCATACGAGTCTCTAATGATGCACCTATCACTTTGCAGAACCCAAAATCATAGCAAAAATATTGAATTAACATAACCCAATTATAACACCTCGTATTTCTAAATATATATTTATATGTGATAATGTTGATTAAAAGGGTAGGATTAGTAGAAATCCTGAAATTTGGGCCGAAATATGTAAAAAGGGCAAAATGGTAATTTATCAAACACGTGTCCCTAGGCATGAAAAATTGAGTTGAAGGTCTCAAATGATAAAAATAAGGCCAGAAATGAATTCAGGACGAAAAATCGAGTGGATAGGCGAGTTTCAAAATTTTTGATGAATAGTGATTTTTCCAGTGTAAAATACTGCGGTATAATTATACCGATAAGCATGAAATTTTGATCAGTATTTTAGGAAAACAAAAATATAACGCGAACGAGAAAAATACGTAGGTTATGAATTTGTGGTTTAAGTTAGGTGATTCATTAAAGTTAATTCGCATGTGGGACCCACCTAAGAGTTTTAAGTGACTTAAGTGACATGAAAAATCATATTTTCCCACTTTTCTCTCTCCTCCCTCTCCTTCTTCCCGTGGAGGCTTTTCACCATTTGTGAGGGTTTGAGCTTTTGAAATTCCAACTTATTTTCTTGACACTTTTAGCAAAAACTTCCAACTACAAAGTTGTTCCCCACACTCTTGTGAGTAACTTCCATGTAGAGTGCATCTTGTGGGGAGCATTGTGTGAGGAGTTATACCCTTAAAATAGCCACGAAATTTTGGGGAATTTTTTGTGATTTTTGGGTTGATTCATTGCTTGGAGATCATTCCCTTGGACCATTGGAGACTATTGGTGTTAAGTTTTTCTATCCTCTTTGAGTATTCATGGAGATCATAATATTGATGAAGATTTTGAAGTTGTAAGTTGAGTTATGATAGTTAGGAACATTAAATGGTATGTCTCCTTTGGAATTAGATGCTTAGAATGATAAATGATGATGATTGATGCAATAAAAATTATTGTGATTTGGAAATTTTAACTTAGGAAATTTTATGATGAGATTTCAATACTTTATGAATTGTCATGATGATGGGATTGGATAATTGAGTTGTGGAGCTTTGGTATGAGTCAATAATAGGATTGTAAAACATGTGTAGGTGTTAAATTGAATTGAAAGCCTTGGTGTAGGCTTCTTTGAAGAATTCGAACCATAGAGGGAATTTAGGAAAAATGATGTAAAAATTGTGTAGTTGAAGTTGTATGATTGAAAAATGGTGTTTAAATGGATGATAGTATATTGTGATAAAGTGGAATTGGAAGAAAGAATGTTGGATATATATTTGTATGTGGGAATTCAAGCTATAAAGGAAATTGGAAGAAAATGGTGAGAAAAATAATGTAAAATACTAAAATCAATGGTTGGTGCCTTGGTGCATACATGGTTATGATGATGAGTTAGTTCAAGGATTAAAGTGATTGAGATAGTTGAGATAAATGGAAAAATAGCCATAGGCCTAAGTGATTTATTGGTTATTATTATTGTAAAGTTGATGAGTATTATGTGAATGTTGTTGATCATTGTTGTTTGATCAATGATCATATAGGTTGCCACTCACAGATTCAATAGAAGTGGATTAAGCTTGGAGCTTACGTTGAGGAGCATTGGCTTCGGAGTGAGGTAAACCTTTGGAACTTGGATTTTAATCCCTTGTATGCTCCACCACACCTAGTGGAAGGTTGTGGTTAGATTTTGTGCCTTTGCCATTGTGTGAATATGTATATTCATGCGTTATGGCTTGATTGTGACATGCTTGGAGCATGTTGTGTGTGAAATTTTGTGATCTCTGGCCTGTAGATGTGTGTTGGTTTGGACTTCTGCTGAAGATATCCTTTGGGGATTCCGATCGGGTTTTGCCGTGGAGCCGACTCTGAGAGCCGTACCAGGATGATCCAAACGTGGGACTTCCGCTGGATAGGGCTCATGAGGAGTTCCAGTTGGGTTTTGCCATGAGGTCGTCTCATCCATGGGAGAGGCACCGGGAAGATTCCCGGGAGTTATATGATGGGGTCCTTGAACGGAAATCATTAGGTGGATGTTCTTGGATTTGTGCCCAGTTGTTGTGATTTTGTATGTTATGCATTTTACATGATGTTATTTGTTGCACATTGAGTGAGCCATGGGATGGAGTGATTCTCTAGTACCCTTGGTTTACTGAGATATATTTGTATATCTCACCCCGCGTTTGGGGACATCATTTTAGGTTATTATGAGCATGGAGGAGCTTCGGGCAAGAGGCCCGCTTAGTGGAGGATTCTAGCATGAGGTGCATATGATGGCATGACATTTTGGAGGAGTTTATATTAGATTCTAAGTCTTTTGTATTTGATTTATATTTCATGCCTTGGTTTATATTGGTATTTTGGTGAGCATGAGATTTGTCCATGGCCACACACTATGTTTAAAGGCATTTAGTGACTTGTGAGGTAAAATGAGCCATATGATGTGTAAATGGCAAAACAAATGAAAAATATTGTAATTGATGTATTCATAATGAATATGCATGATAGAAGGGCCTAGAGCCTATATTAGTACTTGTGTAAGATGTATATTAAGTATCAAAGTGTTAGGAGTAAGTTCCATCACTCATTTTGTGTCTTTAAAGAAGTTATCTGTCATTTTTACTGCATGGTAATCGATTACTTTTCATTGGTAATCGATTACCATGAAATAGGGGACGCAAAAATAAGCCTTTGTGATCAAAGTAATCGATTACCTGAGCATTAGTAATCGATTACCTAGTTCAGTAATCGATTACCTTTTCAAGGTAATCGTTTACCTGAAAACAGGAGAGCCCAAATTGAGCTACTATCTCGTTTTGAACTTTTGGGTAATCGATAACCTCAAGAGTGGTAATCGATTACCACAGTACAAATTTTTAAAAGAAGTGTTTTTAAAACCTAAAATAAATGGTATTGCCTAGAGGGTTGATAATTAATATGTTTTATGCTTCCGCAAGTATTGCAATTACAATTATAGTGTTGTTTTAATTATTTACGGAAATGTTTAATTGTTTAACAATGAGAATTTAATAATGGAAAAAAAATTAACCGTAAGTTAATTAACTCAATGACTGTGATTGTAACTGCGCTTAATACCATATGCAATGATAACAATACTGGTACGTAACGGGCTGTTACACCATTTCAAGGGTGATTACTATCTAATGAAAACCTTCCGCGTGTTGGGACAGCTTCTTCACTCCCTTCATCTTGTGAAAAACTAATTTATTGTACCCTTTTAGCATGCTTAAAGAATGAGGCACTTAAACTAATAATATAGAGTTGAACATTAAAAACAAACATATGAAATAATTACCAATGGAGTAGAAGTAATACCAAACAAAGCACCCAACTCTGGAGGAATCTGTCCTTCCTTCAATTGTATGTATGCAAGCATTACAGTTTGTAATATCTTAACACTCTCCTCAAATGCTGCTAACTTGGTCTTCAATGAAGTAACCTCTTCTTTCAATTTAGAAATTTTAGCTGAATTCGCAAATTCAGGTACAAAGGATATTATATAGAACAGCCCAAAAAATCAATCACTTTAGCATCAATTTACCACAAACAAATTTAGTTTGCTCCTAATAGCCAAAACACGGTATTTTGAAGACAGAGCTACTCAAACACTTAACGAATAACATATACACAGTCAATCAAATATAGATATCCATTGGCCAATATATAATAGGACAATCAAAGGTATTTGTGAAAACAAATGTATTGTTTGATCCCTTTATAAAATATAATGTCAACAAGATAAAATAAAAGAGTAACATTATTGTAAAATGAAGCAGCCAATGGTATTAGATAATAGAAAGTATAAAAAAACGGACTTTATATTTCCCCTTGTTGGATGGTCTAAGAGGTGCTACCAAACACTGCTCATTTACGGTTTCCAACAACCTGGAAAAGAATAGCTAACATTAAGAACCAACACATGATTGAAAAGTTAGAAATTAGCCTTGTTTAATAACGGTCACAATAATGCAATGCATATATCTCTGTTACTTCAGAGAAGAATAAGTCAACCTACAGTAAAATATAATAATTCCAAGATGTGGCTTTATAAAAATAGTAAATACTATAATAAAATATGACCATACCTGCCACTAAGAATATATTATGCTTCAACGTTTGCGGTTCTCTAACACATACATATCATCAACCTACTCTTATGTACTATAATAAGAGAATGCAGAAATAGTATAAGCTCCTATATATTACAATCCATAACTAATTTAGCTATGAACTCATGGTACGTACGTAAAACTCCATACTTTAACTACTTACATAAATATATCTAATAATGTTATTCAATCAGATACAGTACTCTAGCTTATAGGTACATAAGCATTTATGTGTGTATATATATATATATGGGACATGATCCGTTTATAAATTTTTTTTGCAATTACACTAATGTAGGACCGGTCGTACACTGTGTGATTAATGTAGGACCGGTCCTACATAGTGTAGTTTGTAAGAGTTTGTGAACAAAAAAGTTTGTAAATATAACATGTCCCTATATATATATAAATTTATTTTTTATATATATAATTTTAATGCTTAGGTAATTAATCCCCATTGAGTAATTGTATAGACCAGATATCCTCCGTTGTCCAATAGTTGCTGTCATTGGTACAACAACTATACTGATCAGTGATTGTAGGGAACTGAGTTGGAAATGGCTCCAAAGTTCCTTGGTATGAAGGTGGAGAATAAGTCTCCATTGGTTCTGCCATGGTGGACATTTGGCTACCAAAATGTCCATGCTATATAAAAAATATGAATATAACATTAATCTAGCACTACCAATTTAGGTTCAAGATATAATATAAATTTTGTGGGTCAAAAGTAAATACTAATAAAAATAAATAAATTAATAATTTAGAAGTATCATCATAGATATACAGAGGGAAATTAGGTCATATCATATGAGTGATTTTGGGGATACAACAATTTATTTCCTTTTATTCTAGCAACATTCAAGGCTTGATTAGGAGTAATTTTAGGATCAACAAATTCTCCAGATTTTGCTCCACTGATTTGGTCCATATTTTCAACACTCCCCCTCCAAGTTGATGCAAATATATGAATTGCTCTAGAAATTGCTCTGGAAATTGCTTTTGGGTAGAACTTTTGTAAAGATATCAACCAATTGTTTTTCACTTCGAATGTAAGGAGACTCAATTAATTTTTGTTAAACTTTCTTATGGACAAAATGACAATCACTTCTATGTGTTTAGTCCTTTCACGAAACACAGGATTTGAGGAAATATAGATGGTTGCGTGATTATCAAAAAAAAATTGTTGGATTGTTTGGGTACTGTATCTCCCAAGTCATTGAGAATAATTCGAAGCCAGATGAGTTCACTAGTAGCTGAGGCCATAGCTCGGTACTCTGCCTCTGCGCTGGATCGAGCTACTACTCTTTGTTTTTTATTTTTCTATTTCACTAGATTTCCCCCAACAAAGCTACAAAATCCTGACGTAGATCTTCTATCAAGGGGGTTCCCTGCCCAATCTACATCAACATATCCCATGATTTCAATATGGTTATTCTGTTTCATCCAGATTCCTTTTCCTTGACATGACTTCAAGTACTTGAGAACTTAATCAACCAAATCCATGTGACCATGAGTTGGATTGTGTAAAAATTGGCTGATGTAACTCACAACGTATGCTATGTCTGATCTAGTTATAGTTAGATAGATCAGTTTGCCAACAAGTCTCTGAAAATGACTTAGATAAGCGAGGGGAGTAGCATCACCCGTAAAATGTTGTATTCCATTGGTGTGTCAACCGGTTTGGCTCCCAATTTACCTGTTTCCTTTAGTAAGTCTAACACATACTTCCTTTAAGAGATGAGTAACCCCTTACAAGAAGTTGCCACTTCAATTCCCAAAAAATATTGTAAACCCTTGATGTCAAATACATTGTTAAGGTATCTCTTCAATTTCTTTATCTCAGCTTGATCATTTCCAAATATAACTATGTCATTCACTTGTATTAGGACAACAATAGTTTTCTCATAATAGTGTTTAATGAATAAAGTATAGTCTGACTTGCTTTTCTTAAAACTAGGGCTGGCAATACGGGCTGGCCCACCTAAAACGAGACGGGCCGACCCACCTCGTTTTGATGAAATGGGCTGAACTTAACAACTCATCCCGTTTTATGAGTGGATTGGCGGGCTGCAAGCCAACCCGCCTAACATAAAAAAAATCATAAAATAAAAAAAAAACATAAAATTCTAAATAAAAACCTGCATAAAAACACATTAAATTCAGGAATCAGAGCACCGTACAAATTTTGCTTAAAACTGATTCTACAAGCCAACCCAAAAAATAAAATAAAAATAATAATGCATAAAAATAATTACCATGTTTAACTACAATACACACAAATATCCATTCAAATTGAAAGATAAATAAATCACAAATTCAAAATGTTTGCTTCATTGCTTTGAAGAAGCTCCCACAACACATGAACTACCAGTGTCATCATTCATCAGAGTCACCTTCATATCTATAAATCGTAATTAAAAAAAGAAAATAATTAATTTTAAAAACAAGTATGATTCAAAGTAAATTGCATTCTAATTAAATAAATTACCAGTTTCGAAAAAACCATTCTGCCAATTACGGGTACAAAGCAAAGCTTCAACACATTCAGGTAAGAGACTATTTCTGTACTTATTAAGGATTCATGACTCAATGTTGAATGCAGATTCGGTGCAATAGTGGTGATATGAATGCTTAATAAGGCACGAGCCATTAGTGAGATTTGGAAGACGTTTAGCTTTCCCGTTTCATCATTGTAATATATCAAATGTATCATCATCAAACTCCAAATTCTCCTCTCCCCAATAGATATCAAGTTGAGATTTTCCAATTTTAGCTGCATTATGGGGCTGATTGTGCTTTTTCAATTCCTACCATATTTAAAAAGTTAAACACATAAAAATATAAGTCTTAAAAAAATACAATGCCAAGTAAATAAATTAACATTTCAAAATAAAATAAACTTACCTGAAGCATGATTTCTGAAAATCCCTTCTTCTATCTTGATATTGACCCACTTGAAAATGCACTTGTAACATCACTGACACTTTGACTTTGAGCATTCGGAGAGGGAGGAATGTTGCATGCAAACTTGTCAAAGAGATTGTATGCATTTTTCTTTATTTCTTCTACTTTTGCTTTACTTGTCAATGGATTAACTTTGGAATAACAATAAGACAAAGTAGAAGTCTTCATCCATAGGTCAAGAAGCGCTCCTAGTGCAAGCACAACACTATATTTGTAATAGCTCGTTACGTACCAGTGTTGTTAACATTGATTATGATATTAAGCGTAGTTACAATCACAGCAGTTCATTTAAAAATGCGAGTAAACTTTTTCCTTATAATTAGTAAGCATTTAAAAACAATAATAAAACGTAATGATAAAAGTTATGATCATAATTGAAATCTAAACTCGGAATAATTAAAATTAATTTCTAACTATCATACATTGCTTATCTTAAGTAACTAAGGGGTTCCCATAAACCCACTTTGCATAAATCTCACTTTTACGATTTTTACAAAACTGAATATGGTTCATTCTTTTGGACACTGTATGTGATTTAGTGGTTACAAGCCTCTCATATTTTAGTATGTTATTCTAGACTCAATTAACTTTCCAACAAGGTATCACACGTCCCATAAAGTTCTCATTTGCTCTGATTATCACCGTTTGAAGTTGGACAAGCAAAACTGTCAGCCAGCCCAAAACAGGGCACCAAACATACCTTACCATTTCTGCGATTCTGAACAAACCACTCAACCAATTTCTCTCAAATTTTTATATAGTAAACTAGACACCCTTAGCTTTAGTTTTACATATCATGAGCCTAATTTGAGTAATATGCAAAATAGTGACCCGACAGCCCCCATGTGCAGGGCCATCAGGGCTAGGGGTGTTCAAAATGTCTAAAAAAATCAAACTGATCAATAACCAAACTGCTCCACATTTTAAAAACTGGTTATATTTAAAAACTGATTTCATATGAAAATGCATTTTATTTTATAAACTGTTTATTTACCAAACCATAAAAATAATTGGTTATCCATGGTTATCCATAACCAAACTATTTTACAATTAAAGAACAAATAAGTATTAGCTTTTATCCTTAGCATTAAAATGTGAAAATTACATAAATATGAATCATTTTTAAATGTGACATTATTAGAAAAGTCCCAAATACTAACATAATTTATCGAAGGAAAATATTTCGTCAAAATTTTTGACAAAAATCATATTACGTAGAAAATAAAGACGAATTTTTTTCATCGAAACTAGAGACGAAACAAGATTTTGTCATAATCACTGACATAAATTTTTGAGGGACAAAATATTTCAGTCAAATTTCTTGATAGAATCTAAATTCTGTCGAAACTTGAGATAGAAAAATTTTTGTCAAACTTTTCAACGAAAAAAAGTTATGTAAAAATTTTTGACGAAAAACATTTCCATGTAAAAAATTGACATAAAATATTTCCCGTCCAAATTTTTGTGAAAAATATTTCCAGCAAAATTTTCAACAAAACACATTTACAGCGAAAATTTTGACAAAAAATATTTACGTAAAAAATTTTGACGAAAAATATATCAGAAATTTTTTTTACGAAAAATATTTCAATAAAAAATTTTGACGGAAATTTTTTTGGTCAAAGTTATTTACGGAATCTAAATTCTCTCCAATCCTTTCCCTCAAATACTTTGACAAAAAATATTATTATAAAACAATTTGAAGAAAAACTATTTTTGTCAAAAAAATTTATCGAAATATTGTTAGTCAAAAATTTTTAAGAAAATTTGTCATAGAAATTTGTTCCGTTGAAAATTTTAAAGGAAATGTTTTTATCAAAAAACTTGACGGAAATATTTTTCGTCGAAAGTTTTCGATGGAAATGTGTTTCGTTAAAAATTTCGACGGAAATGTTTTTGTCAAAAAGTTTAACAAAAATATTTCCGTCGAAACTTTCGACGAAATTTGAATTCTGTAAAGAATTTTGTTGAAATTTTTGTCCGTCAAAAGTTTTCGAAGGGAATGTGTTTAGTGGAAAATTTTGATAGAAATATTTTTCGTAAAAAATTTCGATTAATATGTTTTTTTGTAAAATATTTTGAGGGGAATGTTTTGACAAAATTTATATTTCGTAAAAGAATTCGACAAAAAAAAATTTCCGACAAATTTTTTTACAGATATGTTTTTAGTCACTAATTTTGATGCAAATATTTTTCGTCAAAAATTTTTGCAGAAAAATTTATGTAAATGTTTTCTGTAAAAACAACGTGAAACAATTTCTATACGAATCATTTCGTCATGAGAGTTCCAAAACAATGAAGATTCATGTAAGAAATAGTTGGTCAACTACCTATAACCGGGAGAAACAAACGACTACTTATAAAAATAGCACAATCCATCAAAAATCGATTTTGAATTTGTTTTGAACTTGATAACCGATTTATGGTTCATAACCGGTTTTGATTTAAAATCAGTATTTAAGTAAAACCGGTTTAAAACCGGTTTTAAATCAAAACCAGTTATAAACCATAAACTGGTTTTGGAACCGGTTTAGAAAATTAAAAACCGATTTTAAAAGAAGAAAACTCGTTCGGTTTGAAAACCAAACCGTTTAAAACTGGTTCGGTTCGGTTTTTGTTAAAATTGGTTATGAACCGCTCCATGCACACCCCTAATCAGGGAAGTCTCCACTCAAACACGTCTCCAGGGAGCTACACAGCCTCAAATGCTACCAAATTTTGGCACAACATATTAGACATCTCAAGTTTCAAAATGATTTATGGTTCGTCCCTATTGGAATTCTGTGGAGGAAGATATGCTTTTCCAAATTCAGCCAAAAATTGCTATTTTGATAGAAATTTCGACGACATCTCTTTTGTTTATTCAACCTATCCTATTTTATCAAAAGTGTCTTATTATGCCTCAAGGGAACCTAATAGATAAGGGTGGCACTCAAGGACCAACAATGTCTTGGTGCTCTTACAACCCATAACATTTTATATCAGTTTCCTCATTTTATAATTCAATACTTAACTTTATCAAAACTTAAAATCATTTCAATCACATTATCCCATTTGCATGCATTCTTACAATAAACACATAATCATAACATAAAATAGGCCTATTACCCTTTCATCACATACATGCTTCAAATATTTTACAAGGTCCATAATTTACAATTTACAATTCTTCCAAATGATAAGCATAAATACAAAAAAGTACCTCCAAATACAACAAAATAAATTATCAACTAGACTTAGGAAAAATGTGGCATGAACAAATATGACAAGATGCATAATCCAAAAGCAATATACAATGTTCATGCCCTAAGTCTAGCCTATGCCAAAAGTGGCCTCAAATGCAAGATACTCTCTAATTCCATGTGCTCATCATGTGGGCCTCTTGCCCATGGCTCCAGCCCCGCTACAACTACCTGAAATAATTCCCCAAACACAGGGTGAGTTATACGAATATATCTCAGTAATCTAGAGGTTCTTGAGATCACTCCGCCCAATGGCTTACTCAGATGTAACGTGTAATAATGAATCATAACAATCAAAACATGATAAAGCAAGGGATTTAGTGAAGTAGGAATGCATAGAAAAAACATACGATGAAGCTGGAATGGTCAAAGCCAAAACCATTCCTAGAGTGCTCCTCAACGGATAACAGCTCTCTGACCCCAGGTCAACTGAAACTCCCTTGCGAAGACCTATCCAATGGAAGTCTGTAACGCCACAAGGCAAACTATCTACTGGCCAGAGATACGTTACACACTATGTACACAATATATATACATATGCATGAGCACATTATAATCACATCATTGAATATACAACTTCCAACCAATACCCCAATGGGCATGGTGGAGCACACACGGGGATTAACTCTAGTACCAAGAGATTACCTTCTTGAAGCTCCCAAGCTAGGTAGCTTCAATGCAAGTTACCCCGTAACTTAATCCAATCAGGAATGCCCAGATCCTTTTAGTCAACAACCAAAGATAATCCACCAAGTTTAATCCTCAAGGATCACGTCCGTGAGAGGCAACCTCAAATGAACTCACAAGCCTCCAAGGAGTGATATTCAAGCACCATTGCAACTCAAACCACCATCAATTTTCCCAAAAATCCTTCAAAACCATCACTTTTTTTGCCAATGATCTTTCTACAATGATCCCCATGCGAACATGGAACAACCCCCTCCAAGGCACATTTGATAAGCATCAAAGATATTTTGTTTGCTTAAGTAATCAGTAAGATTCTAATAAGATTTTGTTTAGAAAAAAATAAAGAAGAAAGTTAGAAACTAGCGACTATATATATATAGATATATGTTTAACCACCTCCCTAAAGTAAAAACAAAAAAGAATAAAGAAACAAAGACTTAAGGAGTTGAGAAGAACAACAAGAACGTAGAGGAAAATAAAGAAAGGTAATGTTGATGGATTAACTTATTCTCTTATTCTTCTTCTTTATAATTTAAGGTTGAATTTTTATGCAATGGTAATGGTACCCTGTCAAATTCTTCTTGAGTTCTTTTCTACTTGACTTTATTCTACTTTATTTTTATCTTAGTCTTATCATTTAATTTTATTTCTATGAAGTTGGTTATAAAACCATTAATTCTTTTGGTACCAATTGAATGTTAATAAAATGTGTAAATTTTAACTGTAAGATTGTCATGTGAACTGACCCACAGAGAGTTGGGTTCAGATGATAATCCTGTAAAAGACGCCTTACTTGGCTTGAGCTCCGCCATATATAACTTTTCACATGTAGAGATCCACAAAATTGGGCATTTAATTAATTTCAGTTAAATATTACACAATTTACTATTTATTGTTATTTATGATATTACTTCATTTTATGAAACTACTTAAGAAAATAAGACTTTCTGTTATTACGACTGGAATGGTTATAGTTAAAAAACCTCAATATTACTGAGATTTTCTAACGTGTGTTTTGTTTTATGCTAACCTTTCCAGAGAATCATCATGCCTAACCTGTGTTTCACTAGTCAAGGATGGGGGATATCCATCTATTTCTTTGAAGACCGTTCTGAATTTTATATTGTTGTTGGGAATCAAAAAGTTATTGCTGTATTTTATCAAGACAGAGTAGAAACCTATATATATTGAGTAGATTAAATAAAGCTGAATTAGTCTACAACTTGTGACTTCAGTAGTTGAAATGTAACATATGTACTTGTCTGATGTAATATAGCTAGGAAGTAGAAACTGAGGTAAAATAGTTTGAATGTAAAATATATGTACTTAACTTGGTACCATGTATAAAGTAACTTAGAAAGTTGGTATCGATGTTTATATTCTATATGTAATTGTTCTTATTGTTGAGGTATGGTTAGAGAAATAATATGATATTCTCTATACTACTTAGATATAGAGGATGTTACATGCTTCCTCCCGATTCCAGCATCCTTGCGCTTCAACGAACAACAACCACAACAAATCAAACGCTTGATTCTAAGAAAAAAATATATGAAACAGATTATGAATAAACGAGAAATACAGAGGAAACACACTAGTTATCAGCGAGTTTGGAGTTGGTGGTAGCTGAATCTCGTGATGAATATTGTCGGCGGTGGGAGAGGAATCAGAGGATGGAGACTACTCTATCGTTTACAATTAGGGCAAATGATTCTTGTGTCTTTTATTTTGTATTTCAATTTTAACATTTTTTCTTTTTTACTTTTAGTATTAAACTATTAATGTGTTAACAAAATTAAAATTTCAAAATTAAAAATAGTAGCCCGTTGGGTGATAATACATATTTTGTTACACTTATTTATTACTCTTGGTTGGTATTTTTATGATTTATTTGAATTAAATAAAGGTCTTTTGGGTCAAATCGTAATTCTAGATTTTGATTGGGTTTAATTGATTTTCGTCAGATTTTTTCAGATTTACACTATTTTTTTATTTTGGCCATATCTCACTTTACTGATGTCCGATTAACTCCGTTCTTGTTTCGTTTTTCAGCTAACAGAAAGGGCTACAATCGCTATTTCAGCTACTAAAGCCCAATTCGGACGGGAAGATGGCCGAAAACTGAGCCCAAGATGACATATTTTTGCTGGAATTTTATTTTGACATTTTGACTTGTAAATTAATTAGAACCCAATGTGTTTAGGGCCCAATGTCGTGTTTTAATATTTTATTTTATTTGATTTATGGGTCGAAGTGGTGAAACCCTAACCCGTTCTGAATGTGAGTTATTTAAGGGGAATATTAGGAAACCCTTCGGCAGTCAGATTTTGAGTTGAACAATTGTTTCAGTTTTCTTATTCGAAATTTTGCACTTTTCTTTTCATCTTCTTCTTCTTTTTCTTTTATGCTATTTAATTTTGAATTATGTTTAACCTTGTGATGCTAGGCTAAACACGTTTAATCAATCTAAGGTTAAAGGTTCGTAAGTTTATTTCAGAGGATCGATTTTTAATCTTTTTCATCAATTTCGTTTTTTCCCAATTCAGGTTGAATATCATGCGATTGTAGATAGTCAAACTGAATAATGTGATTGCATTCTACAAGGGAAAATTGATCATTAGATTTAATGGTCAGATTAACCAACCCAATGAACATAAGTTAAACAGGTTTAAATTACTGCGATTGCATAGTTTAAAAATTGTATTCAACCAAACACTAGGCGATAGTCTAGAGAGGGTTTCTAATTGAATTTGAGGATTCCTAATTCGATTGGGGTTAATCACAAATTGATAATCATATCTTTTTATCCAATGACGAAATAAATTAATGAATCTTGATTCCTTAGGTTGATTGCTTTTTAAATTCTGATTTTTTAAATCCAAAATCAAATCTTTTTATTTAAATTTTCAAATCAACAAAATCCCCTCCCCTTTTTATATTTTATTTTACAAGAGCGTATCTGATTTCTAGCAGGTACTTTGGGAGACGATCCGAGTTGCCCTATCATTACAAAGCTGAAGCTCGGTAATTTGCGTGGGTTCGACAGCGCACGTCACTGGGTCAACCCAGGCCGACCCGATATCAGCCCATTTTAACCCGTTTGTAAACGGGGAAGGTTATATTGGGTTAGCGAGTTGAAACTCATAACCCAAACAACCAAGTTGGGAGGGTTAAACGGACTGACTCGACGAGCTAGGCCCATATTGCCAGCCCTACTTAAAATCAAATAAAGTCAAGGTTGTACTTAATTTTTCATACCAAGCACGAGGAGATTGTTTCAACCCATAGATTGCCTTCTTCAACTTGCACGCTATACCGGGTTCATCTTCAAGATGATGGCCATGTGGAATCTTTATGTACACCTCCTCTTCAAGTTCCCCATGTGAGAAAGCACTTTTGACATCCATTTGGAACAAAGGCCATCTAATATTAGTTGCCACAGACATCAATACTCTTACAGTATTCATTTTGGCTACTGAAGCAAAAGTCTCAGTGTAATCTACTCCATATGTTTGGGTATATCCTTTACCAACCAATCTGGCCTGGTTGTGTTCAATGGTGCCATCACTCTGATATTTAATTTTGTAGATCCATCTGCAACCAACTAAGTGTTGACAACTCGTCTAACATAGTTGCTCGCCACTCAGGTGACTTTTGTGCTTTAGCATACTTAGTTGGCTTATGATGTTTATTAATTTCAGATAAGAATGATTGCATATACATGATTATAGCAAACATAGCTCTTTATAGGATGCACAATGACTGTGGAAACATAATACTTTAATTTTTTCGGTGGTTTAGTGGCTCTGCTTGACTTTCGCAATTGTTGTCCTTCAATTTGTACTGTGGGCAAGATTTAATTGGCTTGTTCATATTGGACAAGCTGATCAGCTTGTGGTACTTCCTCTTGAGATTGGACATGAGGCACATTTTCTTCTTGGGTAGATTGTTCTTCTTGTTTGTAACACCCCGTGTATACCCAGTTTGTTAACATGACATCGTATTAAGCCACGCTTAATAAAAAAATGCGGAATATCTTTTTTTTTTTTCAATTATGACGTCATTATCATTAACCAAGTTGATTATTAAATTCTATTTCAAAAATATCGCTTGTATGTAAATTGCAAAAAGACAGCTAACTAAATACCTCAATAGATAGATACGTGAGTATCTAAGTCACGGATCTACAACACGTAGTCTGGACAATATCCTGATACAGTAATACAACTCAAAGCTAAAGGCATAAGGTCAAATCAATGTGGCATGGACAATCCCCATGCTCACCAAATAAACAACATAATCAACAGAGACTCATCTCAATAATCCATAACATGAAACTAATAGCATAACAGCAAAAAACATAATCCAGCATTCAAACATAATCAGCATAAGCAGAAATATCAGCTAAGCTCCAGCCTCCTGCCACTAGAGGTCTCAACCCCTGGGTTACCTGAACCTGAAATAAGCGCCCCAAACGTGGGGTGAGATCTCTAAACATAAATCTCAGTAAGACAAGGGGACCTCAAGGATCTTCCTCCCCAAGCTCACTTACATGTGCAATATAAGTTCCAAAAGCAGTTAAATAGTATAAGTTCCAAAACAGTGCAATACAACAGATAATCATGTCATGTGTGTTATAACTAATCTACTGGCCAGAGAAATGCAGGAATACGTCTATTACCCACACATTACGCGCCCATGTTGTACTTGCCCACATGATCACATCCCGTCTAGGCGAACACCACATACATATCATAAGGCATTTGCACTTAACAGCTCAATAGCATTTCAATAAAATAATACACAAAAACACATCATGCATAAAACCATCCCCCCATGGGACATGATGGAACCAACAATGGCTAAATTAAGGACACGAAAGCTTACCGTGCAAGCTAACTACCCAAGCCAAGAGTCCACACAAGCTCAAAGTCCACACACAGCAGAATCACAATTTGTTTTGGACCAGCAATCAAATCAATATTCAAACACAACAAGCATAAGACATAAAGACAACGTCTTTCTTTTACGTTTCATGTCTTTAGGCTTCTCACAAAGCCATAAGCCCTTAATCCCTAGATTATGACTTATACATCCAACACAAAAGTTCAACTTCATCAATCTAGGGTCCACAAACCCATAACACAGTTCTGTATGAACAGTACAAACATTGTCTCAAAATTTCCAAAATATCCAGATATTTGTCGGGGACATATCCGGATATCCCATATCCGGATATCCATATTCGGATATCACAAGACCCCATATCCGGATATTAATATCCGGATATCATATCCGGATATTTCGCGACAGAATGCAGTTTCTGCATTTCGCGAGATATCACTCCAAAGGTTCGATTTTTAATCCATTAAAACGTCCAAGCATGCATTTTTACTCTCTTTTAAGTTCATATACAGGTTGGTTACTTGTTTAACTCATTAACATGCCAAGACTCAACCTTTAAACCAAGAAAACTCATGATCAAGGTAGGTGAACTTACCCTAGGCTTAGAACAGAGCAACAATGGCTCATGGAGCTCACCAATCAGCACTCAAGGTTTTGTTTCCACAAGGACACAAAAATGACAAGCAAGCAAGGTTCTTTCTTCACAAAGATTGCTCCTTGAAGCTTCCAAAGACAATTAAATGGCTCTCACCAAAGAGGACCACCAACTCAGCCCACAAAATAGTGAGCTCATCCTTCCCACACACAATCTAGAGGCTGCAACAACTCAGAATAGGGTGGCTCTCAACTTCACAAGGTTGTCTCTCAATATCTAAGGTGATTCAATGAAGAAAAAGGAAGGGAATGGCCATTAGGCTCTCAAGGTGAAGGAAGGAAAACAATGAAACAGTGACAAAGGCTGGTCAGCCTCCAATGGTCACGTAGCAAGTAGAAAAATGCTTAGGGTTTTGTGCAAAGAAGTATATATATAGGCATTTAAGTTATAAGCACAATGTATAAGCACTAATAGCTACACTTAGCATTTTAATCTCAAACTTTGGAATCTGAACCTACTCATTTTTTAAAGATTTATCATATTTTTATTTTATTTTTCGCAGCACCTTTCCAGTACGCGCTTTTACATAGCCAGTATCAGATCTGGCACCAGTTCTCATTATATTGACTTGAAACATGAAATCACAGTCCTACATATTATTCGAGGAATATTCATGCACTTATAATAATTTTCTGGGATACTTCATCGGTACGCACTTATACCGTGGAGCAGAACCGGTATCTGCATTTTTCGTCAGAAAAGCGACTTTCAACATTATTAATTACTTTCTATAATTATTTAAGCCTTCTCATAATTATTACGGTCAATTATGAAATTATTTCCTAATTCTCGATATTATTTAATTAATTTCCTTAATTAACGACGCGAGTTCTTACATTGTTCTTCATTGATGATTGATTTTTGAAGGGAAAGATCAATCTTATCTCGAATCTCCCCCTGATTTTGATCCGTGTTAGATAAAAACATAGTAGTCTCTTAAAAGAAAACATCCCTGGAGATATATAATTTTTTTGTAGTAACGTCGTAGCACTTGTATCCCTTTTTTACCAAAGAATGGCCTAAGAAGATGCACTATTTTGCCTGTGGCTCGAGTTTGTTACCTATTGAAACATGCATAAAGCAAACACAACCAAAGAATTTCAAGTGGGATATATTGATTTTCCTACCAAGGAGTACAGTCATAGGTGACTGAAAGTGTAACTGGCTACTTGGGGTTTGATTAATGAGATAACAACTAGTAAGAACAACATATGACAAATATTCATGAGGTAAATTAGCATGAAAAAATAAGGATCCAGTAACCTCTAGGAGATGCCTATTTTTCTTCTCAGCTACCTCATTCTGTTACGAGTTCTTACATATAAGAGTTGGTGAATTATTCCAACTGATTTAAGAAAAGTTTGGAAAGGACTATTGATGTATTCAGTACCATTATCAGTATGCAGCATCTTGATCCCAAACCTATATTAAGTTTTAATCATATGATAGAACTCATGAAATACAGATCCTATATCAGCTTTGGATTTTATCAAATATAAACACATACATCGAGATTTATCATCAATAAAAGTAACAAACCATTTAAATCCATCTATTAATTCAGTTGGGGCAAGCCCACATATATCAGAATAAACCAAATCAAAACATTGAGGGGAAATATAAGAGCTACTAGTAAATGGAAGTCTATGAAACTTAAAGTACCGATAAGTCTCAATATTACTAGAATCAACGGGAAAAACATGATCAATACTTTTTAATATTTTATCAAATGGATGTCCCATGCGCCAATGCCAAATTTTAGAGTCATATTTCTTAGTGTGAGTCATGCTAAGACCCTTATTTGATTCATCCAGCAAGTACAGTCCCTTGTGGAGAGTTCCTTCACCAATCTTCTTCCCTGTGGTTATGTCCTGAAATGTCACCTTTGTTGGAGAGAATATCACATTGTAATGCAGATCATTAGTAATTATTACAACAGATTAAAGGTTTGTAGATGAAGAGGGAACAAATAATATGCTGGATGGTTTTCTAAACAACTCAATTTGTTCAATACCTTCTACTGGAACTTGGTTTCCATTAGCAACAATGATAGGTGTGGCATGATTAGTTTTATCAAAATTATACAGCAAACTTGAGTCATAACACATATGTTGAGTTGCCCCTGAATCAATGATAAAGGATTGTGAAAATTGACTAGTTAAGGCAAAGTTCTTTACTGCTTGAACTAAGTGACTAGCATCACCCTGTTTGTTTTTTGAATTGTTGATAAGTTATTATTGAATTTGGACTGTAAGTTTACCCAACGTAGATTGGAAGTCTCCTGAGGAATCTCCGTAATGCAATGTTGAAGCAGCAGCAACTCTGATTTGCCTTTCTTTAAATGTCTTGAGATTAGGGTATAGGACCCAACAACTTTCTTGAGTATGACCATCTTTGTTGCAATGAGTGCAATGGTACTTGCTGCTGTGACCCTTACCTTTTCCTCTTCCTGCTGAACGACTTGAGTTACAGGTTAAAACTGAAGGGGAATTGGAGGTTGTGCTTGATGAAGGAAATCCCTTAGTTTGAGTGTTGTTGCCAAGTTAATAGGAGTCACCAGTTAACAAGTGATGTGTAGATGCCTCAATTCTGTCTCCTCCAGTCGAGTGGTCAATGGGCATGACACGTCTCTGTGTCTCTTCTCTTCGAATAATGCTACAAACATAAGAGAGAGGGTAGAGGTGTGGTCATAAGAATCTGTCTCTTAACATATTCATACTCTGGTCGAATGTTGGCAAGGAGTGTGAATATTTTATCTTATTCCTCATGAGTCACATATTCACTAACAATTGCTGCCTTGGGACGATATTGACGCAGCTCATCCCATCTCTTTTTTAACTGTCGTAGTTGTTCAGTAAATGATTGAGAAGGAAGTTGTTTAGTTTGGCTGACCTCTTGCTACAATTCAAATATTCTTGATGCATTATTTTGATTCCCATAATGTTCTTTGATAGAGTCCTATAGTTCCTTCGCGGTTTCTGAATAAACGAAGATTTCATAGACATCAGGCTCCATCGAATTGAACAACCAGGTCATCACTTGGTTCTCACTAGACCTCCAAGCTTCATATTTGGCATCAGTGACTGCAGGAGGGTCAGAGGTGAAATGTTCACTCTTCAAACGATCGCCCAATGCAATGGTAATAGCCCTCGCCCAAGGTAGGTAATTACGACCATTGAGGAGAGAAACTATGAGACGCCCTGCAATCTCATATGCACCATTTTTTTCTGTTGTGGTTGAGGCGGTCAATGGACAAAAGAGGGAGACAACAGGCAATGAATTAGAAAAAAAATGAACGCTAAGTCAAAAAAAAAATTAGGAACTGCATTTAGAGTTGGCAAAACGGGTCAGCCCACCCCGTCGCAAACACGTCAAAACAGGTTGGCCCGTCCCGCCCTACATTTTGATATGGGTTGAAAACCCCAACCCATCCCGTTTTGTGGTGGGTTGGCGGGTCAACTCGTCTAAAAAATAAAAAAAATTATAAATTCAAAATAAATTATATTTTATTAATTTTACAATATTACTTATTTTCGTTTCACAATTCCCTTAGTTTTTTTCAATCTCAAGCCTAAATGTATACTAATATTCAGTCATACATTTTTTAGGA
This sequence comes from Gastrolobium bilobum, assembly GCF_033153095.1. Taxonomy (NCBI): domain Eukaryota; kingdom Viridiplantae; phylum Streptophyta; class Magnoliopsida; order Fabales; family Fabaceae; genus Gastrolobium; species Gastrolobium bilobum. The sequence continues at coordinate 119,236 of NW_026895335.1, read as the reverse complement.
ACTTATTTTTGCCTCCATATATGGATAATCTTTGTCATAAATAAAGTTTTTCTTCTTTATTTTTTTCTAAGGGAGTACTAAGACAAAAAAATTTCATATCACAAAAGCTTAGTGATAAATAAAGTAGTACCCAATAGTTAAAAAAAATAAAAAATTGACCCACGGGCCAACTCACCCCGACCCCACCAACCCGTTTTTACCCACTACTAAGCGGGGCGGGTTGAAGTGAGTTGGTGGGTTGAAATGTACAACGCACCCCACCCTGTTTTGGCGGGTTGACGGGTTGACCCGTCGAGTTCAACCCATATTGCCACCTCTAAAAACAGGTTGGCCCGTCCCGCCCTACATTTTGATATGGGTTGAAAACCCCAACCCATCCCGTTTTGTGGTGGGTTGGCGGGTCAACTCGTCTAAAAAATAAAAAAAAATTATAAATTCAAAATAAATTATATTTTATTAATTTTACAATATTACTTATTTTCGTTTCACAATTCCCTTAGTTTTTTTCAATCTCAAGCCTAAATGTATACTAATATTCAGTCATACATTTTTTAGGAACTTATTTTTGCCTCCATATATGGATAATCTTTGTCATAAATAAAGTTTTTCTTCTTTATTTTTTTCTAAGGGAGTACTAAGACAAAAAAATTTCATATCACAAAAGCTTAGTGACAAATAAAGTAGTACCTAATAGTTAAAAAAAATAAAAAATTGACCCACGGGCCAACCCACCCCGACCCCACCAACCCGTTTTTACCCACTACTAAGCGGGGCGGGTTGAGGTGAGTTGGTGGGTTGAAATGTACAACGCACCCCACCCTGTTTTGGCGGGTTGACGGGTTGACCCGTCGAGTTCAACCCATATTACCACCTCTAAACTGCACCGTAGACCTTATGGCTATAGCAGGTTTCTAAGAGAAAAAAAAAAGAACTGATGAAATAACGGCCAGCTCTAGATACCATGATAAAAGAATAAAAAGTAGATGAGTAAGAAGAAGAAGCACACAAGAAAATATTGTGTTTAGTCGAATTTTCTTCTATTAAAAAAAAAAACACTGACTAGTACTTCGATACTAAAGAATTTTCTTAATAGGGGGTAAGCCTAGGACCACAATAATGTTTTTCTCCCCCTCCCAATAATAATTTTTCAGGGGGGGTTCTATTCTCTTTAAATAGCATATTGTACATTGAATTAGCTAGGATTTCCAGCCTATGATTTTGGGAATATAATAATTTATTTCCTTTTATTCTATCAACATTCAAGACTTGATTAGGAGTAATTTTAGGATCAACAAATTCTCCAGATTTTGCTCCACTGATTTGGTCCATATAATAATATATAATAATTCATCAAAATGAGAATGAGTTGTGTATGAATCTATGCTCTTTTCAATACAATCATCATGAGATGTAAGTTTGATTTAAACCCTTAAATGAGAGAATGGATCATCTTATATTAATATTTCATATGACTTGATTATCCGAAATATTTGTATTTTTTTTATATTAATGATTATTTGACCCTACTTATTTATTTATTTTATTTTATTTTTGATAACACCCTACTTATTTACATGTGAAGAGAGATATACACAAAAATTTCACATGACCAAATTATACGAAATTTTAACATGAGACAATCAACTCCCCTTAATTATCTATGGTTAATGGCTAGTGTAGCTGGGTTTGTAGCTATTATAGCTATATAGAGAAGTTATTATTGTTGTTGCAATAACTGGGTTTGTAGCGATAGCTATACAAAGTATCAGTTGCCACTCGCCAAATTGGATTTGGGTACTAAAAATAAGTATAAGAAATTATAATTTATCTCAACAAAGAGCAAATACAGTACCCGATGATACATGGAGACTCCCAAAAACTGAAGTACAAAATCTCCATTTCAACTTTTTGTATGTTTCTCTATCAAGACTCCGTTTGTTTCTTCTTTTAAAAAAATAATTTTTATCTCTTTCTTATTTTAAATATATATTTTACAAAAGTTAAAGTTAATTATATTTTTATAAAAATATTTAGTTTTTGAAAAAAAAATATTTGATTTTTGATTTTTACTTTTTTTACAAGTTAAAATTTTTAGCTTCTAAAAAAATGTAAGTTTTTGACTTTTTTTATGACTTCTGTTTTTTTTTAAAGCAGACATCTAAACAAACTTAAAATGAGAAGTGCTTTTTATTTTGAAAAAAAAAAAAACAACTTTTGAAGAGAAAAAAAGCTCATTCAAATGGACCCAATAGCACAAGTGATTCGAAATTATTCTTATAAATGATGATCACGCTTGCCTTTGTTCAACTCAATTAATCAAGCTGCGAAGGAACTTCGTAAAAATATGTATACAATATAATTTTGACATAAAATAACCTATCAACGTAAGGTTGAATGATCTGGTGGAGATTTCCTATTTTTAGTCCATTTATGAATAGGGCTAAGTAAATACCCCAACATCATTATTTAATCAATTAATTAAAAAAACAAATTTAATGGGCATTGGTTAATCTAACCCTTCCTTACGTGGAGATCTTGTCATGCCTCCATATTCGTCGGTTCATGAACCTCTTTCCTTCTGTTTTTTTTTTTTTTTTGGTAAGCCTCTTTCCTTCTTTTATTAAGGTTATGCATATTATTTTTAGAGGTTCTTCTGCTAACTTAATTAATAAACTGAATATAATTCTCGTTTTTGAAATAACTATAATTAATAAAATATATTTTAGGTGAATTGTATAGGTGTACAGGGGCGGACCTGTAACGGTGCAAGTGCACACACAAATTTTTGAGAAAAAAAGAGAGAGTATATTTTGTGTTCTCAATAAAAATTCAAATTACAGGGTCCAATTTAATCTCTTAGAAAAAAAAAGTCGACTCTCGGTCCCTCTTAATTCCAAAATAGACCCGGTTAATAGAAATTGTGGTTCCTCTGAAATTCAAAGAAGACCTACATTAGTTCCTCAAAATGATTAACATAGGTCTATTTTGAAATTCAGAGAGATCACGAGTCAATTTTTTTCTTAGGGATTAAATTGGGTCCCGTGATTTTTGTTGAAAACTCAAAAGGTACTTTATTTTTTTTAGTAAGTTCCAATTTTCTTTTCTTTTTTTTTATATTCTTTTCATTTTTTACATTTAAAATTTTCTTTAAAAAAAAATTTTCGGAAGCATTGTCACCGAACCCTCATCTGTAGGTGTACATGTAACGAGAATACCGTGGAGAACAAATGGTATCTGGAAAATTATCACAGATTATTATTTTCAACTTTTTAGTGTAATATATTAATAATTTTTAGAGTTACTAAAATATTCTAAATATCTTACTAAAATATATTAATCTGGAATTTGACTGAAAAAATTGATATACCAAATTACCAATGGGATATAAGTATTTTTAGGAAACATTAATTAATTTATGGGATAATAGCCTCTCATGCATGTTGCAGGAATTTGAAGTTCTCCTGCAAATTTTGTACTGATTATTTGTTTCGGGGAATATATAGTTATATATTAAAAATTATTTTTTCTTATATTATAACTTTGTACTTCCCCAAATACATAGTTTGCAAAGAATTATAAATTGTTGCAACATATGAAAAAAGAAACCCTTAATTTATATTACAATGATATAAGATAAATTTCAAGTCGATCCTTAACTGGTAGAAGTTAAAAGTTATATACTTAGTCGGTTTAAACATACAAGCTTAACTACTAAAATAGATTTACTTCACTCTTTATTCTTTTCCTCAGGTGGATTCAAAATGATTGTTCTCTGTTTTGGTGTTTCCCAACAGTTCAACCAAGCTGGACAGACCACATATATTAAAAAAGAAAAAAAAGAAGGAAATCAACGATATTAAATTACTTGGATATCAACCAACACAACCCCCAATATCCTTGCATTAATTAGGTGGGCTTTCCTATTTAGTCCACATAGAAATACGGACAAAACATATCATCATTTAATTTGATTGATTCAAAATTTTAATGGGCATAGCACTAAATCTTGCCGCATTGTCATTGGTGACAACCCCACCATTATATTATTTGAAGTTGACTTATTGATTCCTTCCCTCATATAGCATTGCCCGTAGGCCGTAGCCCTTATAAAAGCTGCTTGAGCCTCTCCTCCTTTCTTCCCTGTGTAAGATCATAAAAAGGCACATAGCATACTAGCTATACCTGGTGCGTTAACTAAACATGCTAGTTGTTTTTTTGAATAATCATATGTTTTATGTATGATATTCCTAATTCCTCTCTTTTCTTTATACTCGTTGTTTAAATTAATTATATAATATCTTATTATGCTAGTTGCTTGTAATAATATTATCCTCGATATTTAGCATGAGTGTTTTCCTATTATAAGCTCATATATCTCTTTAATGATCTAATTAATTCGCTTTTATGGCTAAAGGTGGTGGTGTGAGAATGAGGCTTATGGTAATTGCACTAGTGTTGATGCTGGCAAGCTCATGTATCGCTACAAATAGGAAGAGTTTGGTGACCAAATTGCAAGGAGATCCACAGCAAGAGCTAATTAGCAAGGATGATGGACAACTCAGTGATGATAATGATCATCATCAAATCCCTCGAAAGGAATACAGACCTGGTTCTGGCCAACGTACAATCACTGATGATAGTGATCACCATTACATCCCTCGCTCGGAATATGGCACACCTGGCAAGGGATGAAATGGTTTAGTATATGAAAGATATATACAAATATGGCTGTATTGCAATGTTTGATAAGTAATGAATGCTACATGCATGTGTGTTGGTAAGCTATGCATGCAAGGAATTAGTGGGATTGATTATAGATGTATGTGTAGGAACTGCGTTGGGGACATGTACTTACCCTAAAGCTCCATATGTGATACTATATGTGTTGCCTAATACTGTAAGCGCCACTAGCTAGTGTGGCATTTGGTTCAATACATATTTTGTCGGTTTTCCTTCTATTTCCTTCAAAACTTCTTATTTTCATGGATATGAGTTATGACCATTGATTGAGTGAAATAATTTTAAGATTTGCAATATGATGTCGTTCGGACTATAGTTTGAAATCAATATATATATATATATATATATATATGAAGTTTTTAAATGACTACGTACTCGGTAATCTTGAATCTATTTAATTAACCTAAAAGCTCCAATCACGAATTAATATAAGCTTGTCTGAGCTAATTAATTAGTTTAAGTTTATAATCAGCTCAAGCACAACTCAGTTGATCATGCAACCTTGGTTTAGTAAGCGCACGCGCGCACCCACCCACACACACACATATATATATATATATATATATATATATATACTCATGCTATAAAAAATTCTTTTTTATTTTTTAATTGGAAGTATTATATTGTCTCGGAAATATAGTGGCTGTTAGTAAAAGCACTCTTTAAAAAAAATTAATGATGCTATAAATAAAAGACCAATAAATGTGGCATTTCTTTTATATATTTTAAAATTCATTACATCAGCTATATAATAAAAAAAAAAATTCTTTATACGGACGGATCTGGAAATTCGGGGAATTGGGACGAGGATGGGTTTAAGGTTTAGGGAAATTAGAACTTGTCTGGACCCAACACATTTTAAAGTTTTATCAGATCACATTTAATATCATATAATACTTTAAATAATTATGTTAAAAATTTGTTGTAAATTATATTTAAAATTTAAATTAATAACTTTTACATAACATGCTATAAATAGATTTATATTTAATAGATTTCTTTTAATATATATGTTTATATATATAAAGCATCTCTTAATTTTACATTTTAATTTTTAAAATTATAAATTATATTGAAATTTATGTATTTTATTTAAATATTGAGTTAATTTGAACTTAACTCGATTATTAGTCAAGAATAAAGAAATAACTCGGTCAAAATATTAGATCGATTTAGGTTAGGTTAAGCAAGTGAAAGAACACTCTTTACAAGAGAAAAAAATATAGTATATTATGAGGGCAAACAAAAGCAACTAGGGTTGAAATGACAAATTACCACTGAGTAAATACGAAAACTTTCAAATTGAATTGCTAAACATCAATCCATCCTTGCCTTTGGGCATAAAATGAATTTTCATTCGGAAATCGGAATATTAATTAAAGCTATTCTTCCAAAAGGTATTTTTTCGGTGACATTGTAAGAAACTAAGAACTCACTACAAAAAAATTGCTATTTAGGCACATTTAAAATGTGGCAAACATTGATAAAAAACGTGGCTAACAAACTTTATCACATTTTGATTAAATGTGGTTAAAAGTGGTAGCCACATTATTTTATTCACTTTGCCACATTTTGATTGAGTGTTTTAGCCTTTTTTTTTTGCCACAATTATTGTTAATTTAACCACTTTATAAATGTGGTTAAACTGTATAGTTTGCAACAATAAAAAATGTGGCTAATTATGTCAGAAATTTTTTTTACCATATTCATGACTGTGGCTAAATATATGAATTTTTTTAATTAAAAATATTTTAAATTTGATAAATATTACATCTACAAAAAAAATAATATTAAAAATTGCTCAAAAGCAAAATAGTGAATACGATGGAACATGAACCAAACTCCAAACCCTATATTCAATTTTGGATTAGTAAGTTTGTTTATTGATATCATTGAAGAATTTATACAAAACACCAAGTTTTAAGTTCATATGAGCTAATCAAATTTTCACTAATATTACATAAGGGAAATAATTGCCAAATAAAATTATTAAGAAGTTTGTGATGGAATGTCTATACAAAAAATCATCTTCTATGTTTATTAAAGAAAAAAAATCATCTTCTTTCATGTAGCCATGCAAATCCTAGTCCTTTGAAGTGTTATATACTCTATCATATCTGCACCAAAAAATAAAAAAAATAGGAGGAAATGGTCACTGTGTTCCTTTTAAAAGATATGCATGAGAACAAATTACAAAATACCCATCAAGACATGAATTAGAAATGCTATTTCATATTAGACATTAATATTAGGAAAGCAAAATATATATTAGTTAAACTAGAGAGCTTATATCTAAGTTATTATCTAGATTTATCTAAGTTTCTAACCAATTATAACAAAGGGTAAAATATCTTGGTTGAAAGTAGCCAACTCACTTCCAAATATATCTAGGAGAAATTTGTGAAGAGAAGCCAATTGCTTTTGAGTTTGCACAAGCTGCTCCTTGGTCTCTTCATATGCAACCTTGGTCTCTTCATATACTACACTACATATACACGTCAGCTTATTACACACGCTCCGCATTCCTAACTTCCTTCCACATGATGGTATTCGTTGGTTGCAAAACAAATAAATAAATAAAATCACTCTTTGCAGGTTGTTCAATCTATTGAGTGATTTTGTGGTTTTCTGAGAGATAAAGAACGATTACAATTTTTTGGGGTCTAATTTGCTGCATTCATTGGTGAATAATTCTAGAAACTTGTACATTCCTGGAAGTTTTGCACTTCAAAAAGCATTTGGGCACGTGTCAAGACTCGCTGGTGTGTTGTTGTTGTGGTTCTCTAGTGGGTTGAGTTCGAATGTGGCTCAGGACATAGCACATTCTTTGAATGGTCCTCTTCCTGGATTTGGAAACGCTACCATGCAGGTTAAGCCTATGTCTAATATGGCTGGGTTTGGTTTTCCTTTTCGATCAAGAAGGAAATCTTCTGCCCCTGTAACTTTGGGCAAGATTTCAAGTTTTACCATGAGGTTGCTCTAGAGGGAAGCTAAAAGGCCTCAGTCATACCCTTTTCTCTCACTAGCTGCAGTATTGGTACCCCCAATTCAAAACTTGAATGTCACATCCAAAAAGATAAAATAAAATGATATGGATTTTATTTTTATTTCTAGCAATGTTTGGATATTTAATGATGGGTGGAATAGAATAAAAAGGGATGGGATGGAATAAAATTACCATATCATTGTTCTGTTTCATTGTATGGGAAATGGAAGGAATGATAAGATTTATAACTTTATTAGAGTGGTTCCTTGCCATACTTCCGGAATGGGGGAAAGAAAAATGGGATGCAATAGACTACATCATGTTCCATTCCACCCCTTACAATTATAAGAAATACAAACAATGATAACTCGTGACATTCTATCCCTTTTTACATATCCCAGCATAGCCAATGTTCATTCCATTTTCTTTATTGGTTTTATAACAATTAAATCTTTTTTCAATGTATTTTACTTTTTCCTTTAGGTCATCAAATGTACTGGCTGGCCCATTGTAGAATCCTGATGATGTGCAAACGAATACCAAAAGTGTCTCCTATTTACACCTAGGCTCCACTACCCATAGTAATCAGTGGCCCATGCAGGACTTCCTCTATCAGTTGCAGTCTCTCTCTTTTTTCTTTAAAGCCCTCTTTATCTTCAAAATAAATAACTAAAAAAGACTGAATATAAAATTTATTATTTTTATAACAATTTAAAATATCAACATATTTTATTTTTTTAAAAAAAATTGTGGCATTTTAATCAATGACCCAGAACCTTGGTAAAAAAATCACATGCAAATCCCATCCTTCTATTGCCACAACCATACTTTCTCTTCTCATTTCTTTTCAGAAACCCCTCTGCTTCAAATGATTAACTATGGCTTTCGAGTTTAGATTATTACATTTTTTATGATACAAAGAAAGAAAGAGAATTATATTTATAATTAGTCAATGACCCAGAAAAAAAAAAAGAATTAGGAGGTCGTTGTTCCTTGATAGGGGAAGTATTCAACTTACTCCGAGTGGACAGGTACCAATTCCATATATTTTCTATATTAAAGAAATTAAAATTGAAGAAGTGACTGCATGTGCAAGCCTAAATTAAAGGAAAAGGTTTATTTAGAGAATTGTTGAACTTCATGCAATCTGTATTGTCATTAACAAATAGATATCTAGAACCTATCAAATATAATCATATTATTACCAGTTAAAATTTATTTTATTTAAGCATTGGGAGGAAGAATTATTACCAAAATTGATAGTTATGCTGAAGTACTTGGTAGTTTCAACTATGTGCTTTGAGAATGTCAAAAAACCTGTTAGAAAGCTAAGCATAGATCTTGCACCCTTTGCCTGCAAAGAGACCATATGAATACGTGATCATCAATTAAAGTCAAATTCTTTAACTTCTTACATCCATTGCCAATAGCACACAAACCCCTGAATGTAAGGCATTATTATAAAAATATATATTACAAAATAATGGGGGGGGAATTCTTGCACATGTCAGAAATGATTATACCCCCACGTGTACAACAAAAATATTGCAGTTTAAACTCCCATAAAGGTCATAAAAAGTAAAAGTAAAAGTAAAAAATAAACAGGAAAAAAGAAATGCTAGCTCCCTTCTTCTAAAATGATTGATCAAGTTATCAGTCATGAAAAGAATTTCAGTAAGAATTTGAGTAACATGATATGCATCACCTAGTCAAAATCAATACGAAAAGAAGTCAAGCTTGTATAAAACTCAAACTAGGTAACATTTAAAGTACTAGGTTGTGGTGGAGATGTATGCTGGGAAACTTAATAGTAAAAGACGTTAGTTGCATAGAAAGTAATTGTGAACTGGTTACAAACCACAAAATAAACAGCATATGCATTTTTATCCTGATAACTGGGGGGAAAAAAGACTATCGTGTTGAGGATTAATCTAGAAGTGGATTAAAGATCTTACAGGAAGACAACAAAAATTAAAAAAGAAAAAACTATACTTGATATGGAGATAAAGATAGAACAGAGTTTAGAAGAAATGATAAATAAGAAATATACAAGAAAGAGAAACTCATGCTAAAAAGGAAATTAAAAAAAGCCAAAAAAGTCAAGAAACTAGCTCTAAATTTCGATCAAAACCTATGGTGAATCTGCAATCCAATTCTGTCTAGAGTGTCACGTCTTCTTTCATACTATATCACACAAAGATTTGAATAGTTAAAAATTGCTTGCTCTTTTATTAGTTTTTTCTCTGCACAAGAATATATCAATGATAAATTGCGAACTTTCTATCACAACTTCCTAATAGAAATATTTATTATAAATAAGAAGAAAAAAATTCAAGAAATGAGGTCAAGTTCCAATCAAAACTTGGGCGGAGTATCAGATTTGAAAAGCTTATAGATGAAATTGATTACACACATTGTAAAATTGTATTAGGTATATAAATTGACATTTTACTATTGTAAATTGACAATTGGCATTTTTTGTGAATTATATATAAATTTATAATCAAGTAGCTAACCTTATTACTGGTTCTACCAAGTTAGGTACTGTAATTTGGAGGGAGAATATTTAGTGAAAATGATGCAAACAGTTCTTCCTGTCTTCGAATTGAATAACCTTTGTCCCACTTGTCTTTAGCTCATTTGAACAATAAAGTGAAAAAATACATTAGAGTATAAGCAATAAAAACGAACCTCATTGAATACTCGAAATGTGCTCAAAGTCAAATTCTATGAAGGCTTGTTATCATTAATCTATTTTCTCTTCACTGTGTTATTGTTTGTTCTTTTGGTTTCCTAAAAAAAATGACACAACAAAGGACAAGCGAAGAACAGAACTAACAGAATAGAACTAACGATTGACTACAGTTTCAGAAGTGAAGCACTAAATTGGCAGATGAAGAATTCTTAGTTGCAATGTGTAACATCCCGCGCGCGGATGAGGGCGGGGAGTGATCGCCGGTGCGAAAAGGCATGGACAAGGAGCGACTCCTGTCAAGCTTCCAGCGACGCGGGTACATGAATGAATCGAATCAACACCCGAAAGAGAGGGATTCCATAGATTGTGCTAGGGGTGCTCATCAACCGATTTAAACCGCGGTGACTGGACCGAAAAACTGATAACCGAATAAACCGAAAACCAAAAAACCGAAAACCGAAAAAAAAACCGCAAATTTTAATTGGATTGGATCAGTTTTTGGATGGTTGATGAAAACCGATCCAATCCAAACCGATCCAATATATTAATTCTCCTCTACCTACTTGGGTCTTTCTCTAATCATAGCCTAAAAATTTCTAAACTCAAGACTCATTAACCCATCAACTAAACCCAAGAAAAAATCTAGTCACATCTCACTAACAAAATTTTATCTTTGTAGAGCTTCATATCTCATTGCCCAACAAAAAAAAACTATATTATAGTTTACTAATGCTTTTGTATTTCAAAAAAAATAAATTACAAAGCCAATATATACAAAAGATGTTATTTGCACAATAATCATGAAATAAATTTTGGGATTTTCAAAAAACCGAAAACCGATCCAATCCAAACCGAAAAAAATTGGATTGGATCGGATCGGATTTGAAAAAAATCTAAACCGAATGGATGATTATATGATCAAACCGAAGGGATTGGATCAGATGAGTTTTGCTTCCAAAACCGATCCAATCCAGACCGCGAACACCCCTAGATTGTGCTAGTATGGGACAGTACTGTTGGGAATAGCTTATAAGAATTAATTGGTACTACCTATACTAACAAGATGCATCTACTTTTTGGTAGCCCAGAACGGAAGAACTCCATAGTTAAGCGTGCTTGACTTGGGCAATTCTGGGATGGGTGACCTCCTGGTAAGTTTTTCCGGGAAGTGTGCGAGTGAGGACAAAGCACGCTGAAAAGTCTCGTGTTAGTGTGTGGAGACAGTCGTTGATCCTTGCAAGTTGTCAGGCGTTACACAATGTAGCATCTATAAAATTTTATATCATTCATTTACTTGGCAGTAAAGTAGTTTAAAACACTAGCCAACATTTTATTTCTTTTGGAATATAACACTAAACACTATTGTAATAAGAGATGGAAGTAGCTTATAGTTGTATGAAGCTTTATTTGAAAAGTTCTTTCTTTTCTTTTATGTTTTTTCTCCCACATTAAACTTATTATTGTGTATCCTTTTATTATGTCCTATAACTGAACAATGATGAACTGAGTTGTTGATTGATGATAATTTTTATGAGTCAGGCAAGTGGATAATTAACATTCCAAAATGAACAAGGAGATAATTTCAGTACTTGCTAAAGTTTTAACTGCTAGGTTGAAAAATATAGCATGCTTTTTTGTTCCAAAAGAAGAAAACATAGCACCCTTTTTCATGAAAAAGCCAAACATAGTGACCATAGTGAAGTAGATTGTCATTTTGTTCAAGAAAAATATCAAATAACATTTTTATTTTCTAAATTTGCTACAGCCTTGTATACCTCTTCACCATACTCATCCCTCAGTCCTTTCATTTTTTCATCTAATTCCTGAAATTATCATAAATCTCAAAACAATGACACCATCTTGTTTTATATATCATTTGAAACAAATCACCATTATAAGGAAAATATTTTCTGGTGTCAAAATGAAGGGTTCCAATACAAAAGCAATCTGCATTTAAACTATCAGCAACAAATAGTTATTCCTGTAAATTTACATATACACGTCCTTCATCAATCATGACAGTTCTCTGATAGCACTAAGGCTATATCAGAATAACAGATAACAAAGGTAAAGTAAGCTATCTCTCTTCGAGGTGAGATAATTCCTCCTAAACCAGAAATACTGGAAATGCAAATTCTTCTCATTTATTCAAGGTAAGATACATAGGTATATATAGCCATATTCTCTCACCTATAACAGAAAGGAACGCACACTATCCATTCCCTACCAGATACTTACTCACTCATATAACAGAATGTAAATAGCAAAACAGCAATTAAATCCTAACGGTATCAGCGACACGCCCTTGATCCATGTGCTCCCCTTGCGGCATGTACATTACTCTTGATAATCCCTTAACCATTTAGGCCTTACCTTACTCCTCTTAGATATTCTAACCTTTGGGCTTGGTAATTGATCCATTGTGTCCTCATCCCAATTCACATCAGTATCCATTGGGCCTTGGTCCTCTTCTACAGCAAGCTCATGCATAACATCCCCTTCCCCTTCAGCAAATACCTTGTCCTCAAGGTGCAAGGATGGATAAGACTTCAAAATATCCTCTAACAGCTCCCAAGTAGAGTCTTCGGGGTACAACCCCTCCCACTGAATGAGAACCCTTTTCTGACCAGTACTAGGATCGGTTGTAGAGTCCAAAATGGCCAAAGGTTGGACAATGGGTTGATTCAGAAAAGCCGTAGCAGGTAATGGCAGAGGAATAACCTGAGGATCATGATGAAACGGCTTGAGAAGAGAAGCGTGAAATACCGGATGAATCTTAGACCCCTGAGGTAAGTCTAATTGAAAAGCAACCGGACCAATGCATTTAATGATTTGGAAGGGACCATAGTATCTCTTTGCCAACTTATGATTCACACGTTGGGCCACAGACTGTTGTCTATAAGGTCTAAGTCGCACCAGAACCATGTCATGCAGCTTGAAGGCGTGATCTTGCCTATGTTTATCAGCAGCCAACTTCATAGCAGCTTGGGCGCGGAGCAGTTTCTGTTTTAACTGAGCTAAGGTAGCCTCTCGGGTACTCAATTCAGAATCAACAGCTTCTATATGACTGGAACCGGTAACATAATTTGGCAGTGAGGGTGGTTCACGGCCAAATACAATCTGAAAAGGAGTAAAACCTGTGGCAGAGTGAACGGAAGTGTTATAACACCATTCAGCCCAATGTAAATAGCGACCCCACATCTTGGGTTGAGCATGCACATAAGCGCGTAAATACTGCTGCAACACTCGATTTAGCACCTCTGTTTGACCATCACTTTGTGGGTGATAGGCAGAGGACATCCGCAACTTAGTGCCACTTAATGCGAACAGCTCTTGCCAAAATTAACTCATGAAGATAGGATCCCTGTCAGAAATTATGCTCTTAGACATACCATGTAGACGACAGATCATGTGACTGAATAATTCTGCCACTTTCACAGCCGTGAATTGAGTGGGAAGCATCCCAAAATGGCCAGCCTTGGACAAACGATCCACTACCACGAAGATGACAGTAGAGTTTTGGAAGGAAGGCAGCCCTACAATGAAATCCATTGCTATATCCTCCCAGATTGCCGTTGGTACCGAAATTGGTTGTAAAAGCCCTTTTGGCCGAGTGGTGGGAACCTTAATCTGTTGACAAGTGAAACAATGTTGGACAAAGTGAGTGACATCTTTCAACATGTCATGCCAGAAGAAATTTGTACCCAGACGAGCATATGTTTTCTTAATTCCCATGTGACCCCCTGATGGAGAAGAGTGGAACTCTTCCAAAAATAATTGCTTCAAGGCTGACTTTGCTGGTATAAAAATACGGCCTTTGTAAAACAACAGACCTTGGGCCAATGAGAAACTCGAAAGAGAATGAGGATTTTGGACCAAGTTTTGCATTATTGTGGTCGACTCAGAATCATCTGCATACTCTTTTTTGAGTTTAAGTAACACATCAAATTGAGGTACTGTCAAGGCAAGCAGTTGAAAATCAACCTCATGCAATCTGGAAAGTGCATCCGCGACAGTATTCTCCGGACCAGGCTTATATTTGATCTCATAATCATAGCCTAACAGCTTGGAAAGGTAGTAATGTTGATCCGGTGTTTGAATAGTCTGTGTCATGAGCTCCTTTAAACTGCGTTGGTCTGTGTGAATAGTAAATTTTCTGCCCAACAAGTAGTGACGCCACTTCTTAACAGCCTCAACTATAGCGTGTAATTCGCGAACATATGTAGAGGACGCTTGCAATTTTCCACAGAACTTTTTGCTGAAATACCCGATGGGATGTCCATGTTGGAGGAGCACAGCCCCCATGCCAGAACCTGAGGCATCAGTCTCGACAGTGAATGGTTCAGTAAAATCAGGCAGTGCCAACACTGGAGATTGAGTCATTGCGTGCTTCAGCAATTCAAAGGCGGTTTGGGCAGCAGTAGACCACACAAACGAATCTTTCTTCAGCAACTCCGTTAGAGGGGAAGCAATGGAGGCATACCCTTTGACTAATCGACGATAAAAACCAGTTAACCCCAGAAATCCGCGCAATTGCTTAATGGAAACAGGTGGTGGCCAAGCTAACATAGCCTTGATTTTTTCAGGATCAGGACCAACACCATCAGTAGAGATTATATGACCAAGATACTCTAGAGAATTTTGAGCGAACATACATTTGGAGCGTTTCAAAAAAAATTGATTGTGCAACAGTGTGGTAAACGTCTCCTCCAAGTGAATAATATGCTCCTTTAGTGACTTGCTAAACACCAAAATATCATCAAAAAAAACAATAACAAATCTACGGAGGAAGGGTTTAAACAAGGAATTCATTGTAGCCTGAAAAGTAGCCGGGGCATTACATAACCCAAACGGCATTACCAGATACTCGAAGTGCCCTTCGTGGGTACGAAAAGCTGTCTTTGGGATGTCACCTGGGTGCATGCGTATTTGATGGTAACCCGAACGAAGGTCAAGCTTCGAAAAACAGCAAGCTCCATGGAGTTCATCGAGTAATTCGTCAAGGGAAAGAATAGGGAAGCGATCTGGTTGTGTGATTGCATTAAGTGCCCGATAGTCCGTACAAAATCGCCAAGAGCCATCTTTTTTGCGTACAAGGAGAACCGGTGAAGAAAAAGGGCTGTTACTGTCCTGGATGATCCCTGCGTTGAGCATTTCAGAAGTAAGTCGCTCAATTTCACGCTTCTGAAAGTATGGGTAGCGGTAGGGACGCACGGCGACAGGTTGAGCTCCAGACATCAACGGTATTTGGTGGTCCATTGGACGGGTGGGGGGAAGGTGTGTGGGATTGTCAAACAACAAAGCAAAACGCTGTAGGAGATGCTCAATTTCTGGTGGTGTAAGTGTTTCTGGCGTCGGTGATGGATGTGAGGCCACCGCTTGAAGGTGGAATAGTTCAGAAATTGAGTGGTTAGAGATCATTCTTTTCATTTGGGCCACCGACACTCCATGGGCCTCCACCATTGGGCTTCCCTGCAAAGTTACCACTGCAGCATTCCTAACAAACTTCATTGTGAGATTATCATAATCAGTCAAGATGGGCCCAAGTGTTTTGAGCCACTGAACTCCTAAGACCAAATCAGCCCCAGAAATTGGAAGCAAGTGCAAATCGACCTCAAATTTGTGATCCCCAATAGTTATGCTTACTTGTTTACACCAAGAGTTACATTTCAACTCTTCACCGTTTCCTACCAGGACCAGGAAACCTTGGGCCTGTTGCACGGTAAGGCCCAAAAAACGAGCAAGCCTGGGCTGGACAAAGTTGTGGGTACTCTCACTATCAATGAGAATAGATAGTTGGGCTGACCCCACCTTCCCTTGCACCCTCAGAGTCTGAGGCACGGTGTGACCCAAGAAGGCATGAAAACTAATTTGAGCCGTGTCGGCAGCAGTGTGGGGCTCAGAATCCATAACCGGTGAAGGGTGCAGACCAGAGTCTTCCAACAGTAGATATTGCATGTCAGTAGAATCGTCCGGATCTGGTGAAACAATCAAAATCATGAAGGTGCGCTTACATTTGTGACCCTGATGATACTTGTCATCACAATAATAACATAAACCCTTGTCTCGTCGTGCTTGGAGCTCTGCCGGAAGCAGACGGCGGATCTGTGGTTTGGATCCAGGAAAAGGTTTCGATCCAGAACTCGAGGGGTTTGCCGGAGAGCCTGCGGTGCCGGACGACAGAGAAGAGGTAACCACCGGAGCGCGGTTGGAACCGGCAGAGTAAGGTGAAGACGAAACGAATGGTTTCGTGCGAACACTAGCCCTCTGGTCCTGCAACTTGTCCTCCTGGAGACGAGCCAACCCGATTGCCTGGGCCAACGATAGTGGCTGGAGAGCCTGGACATCGCGGCGAATATCTGGTTTGAGGCCAGATATGAAGCAACTAAGGAGGTATGGTGGAGGTAGGCCAATACATCGATTAGCGAGTTTCTCAAATTGAGCTTGATAGTCTCGTACAGAATCGGTTAGGAGCAATTTCATTAAATCACCCTTGGGGTCGTCATACTGTGAAGGGGCAAAACGAAGCTCCAAGGCTTGCAGCAAACCCGACCATGAGGTGATTTGACCGTTGGCAAACATCCATTTGTACCAGCCAAGGGCTTCGCCTTCCATATAGAAGGACGCAATGCAAGGGCGTTGGATTTCTGGTGTGCCATGAAATTCAAAAAACTGGGTAATCTTGAAGATCCATCCCAGAGGGTCAGATCCATCAAAACGTGGTACATCAAGCTTGATAGTAGCAGCTTTGATTTCCGTCGGAACGACGGTGGAGTGAGGCCCGGAGGTAGACCCCTTCATAGTAGAGCTGGGAATCGTTGCGCTAGCTTCTAACGAAGAAACACGTTGATTAATGGATTTTAAGTCTTGTTGGATGTGTAGCTGGGATTGCAAAATTTTTGCAAGGGTGGAGTCCGTGGAATCAGAAGAAACAGGAGGACCGGTCATGGTGATGGATGAAAAGAAGGAAAAAAAAATCAATGAAAGCACCAATGATAGCACTAAGGCTATATCAGAATAACAGATAACAAAGGTAAAGTAAGCTATCTCTCTTCGAGGTGAGATAATTCCTCCTAAACCAGAAATACTGGAAATGCAAATTCTTCTCATTTATTCAAGGTAAGATACATAGGTATATATAGCCATATTCTCTCACCTATAACAGAAAGGAACGCACACTGTCCATTCCCTACCAGATACTTACTCACTCATATAACAGAATGTAAATAACAAAACAGCAATTAAATCCTAACGGTATCAGCGACACGCCCTTGATCCATGTGCTCCCCTTGCGGCATGTACATTACTCCTGATAATCCCTTAACCATTTAGGCCTTACCTTACTCCTCTTAGATATTCTAACCTTTGGGCTTGGTAATTGATCCATTGTGTCCTCATCCCAATTCACATCAGTATCCATTGGGCCTTGGTCCTCTTCTACAGCAAGCTCATGCATAACATCCTCTTTCTTACTTTAACCCATCTCGATCATATATACATACTTTTGATAACACTAAAGTGACAAATCAAGTCATTGAAATTCTATGGTTGTTCTATTATATAAAAACAACCAATAGAATTGTTTTGAATGG
Organism: Gastrolobium bilobum; assembly: GCF_033153095.1. Classification (NCBI taxonomy): domain Eukaryota; kingdom Viridiplantae; phylum Streptophyta; class Magnoliopsida; order Fabales; family Fabaceae; genus Gastrolobium; species Gastrolobium bilobum. The sequence continues at coordinate 101,223 of NW_026895335.1, read as the reverse complement.
AAGATTTACTTATAGCTTTTCCAATTGTGACTGTCGTTGCACATTCATGTGACACATTGTGCAGGAGTTAGTTCTGTTCACTTTTCTTAAGTGGAACATTTACTTACAGCTTTTTCAATTGTGAGTACAGTTGCACATTCATGTGAATCTTAGTGCCACTTGTTATATTATCATGTTTGTCATCGACGAAGAATGAATGATCCAAGCAAATCAGATATGAGATCAGCACTTTGAATTTAACATCAATAGAGATGGAACCTAAACCTTAAATTTCAAAAATAATTAAATAAAAATATATAAAATAAAAAAACTGAGAACATTCATAGATCTATAAGGATTTGCAAGCAGAGTCACCTTAGCACCGAAAAATTCTAGTTTGTGGAAATGGAGAACTTGCTTTGAAATTTTATGTACCAAATACCAAGATTTGAAGCTCCGGATTAAGAAAGGAACTGAATTTCATGCTGAACTCTATTAGATTTTATGCAGGAAAGGATGAACATAAATTTTTGGGTTTATCCCTAACAGAATAGACGAATATAAAGGAGTGAACAGAAATTATATTCAAAAAAATAAAATAAATGAAAAACATTTTTTAGAAAAAAATAATAAAAAACTCAAAAAAATTTACTTCATTTTGAAAATAATGTCGCAAATTAAGCATATTTTCGGATTTTTATCAACATTTTAATAAATGTGGTTAAAATATCGCTACAGACCTTGTATTTTGTAGTGACTCTTCAAGAATTGAATTTAAATTCATCTACCATTTAAGCTAGACATAGGTGCCAAAAGGTTTTACTAGTTAAGTTTGTTACTGTTGTGAAAAGTCACTGCCAGCGAGATGAATCAAAAGGAGGCATTTATAGCAATTGTCCTACCATTATTGACTTCACAGTCTTCCTTCACCATAGGTATATAGATTAGAAGCCAATAACTGAACATTGTAGTCACCATCACTCGGTAACTAATTAAGAAAATGCTTAAGTTAAGGGACCAAGAATATTAAATTGAAATGCATTGTATATTTCAATAGGTTCGGGTCTTCACTTTTCAGCTTTACTCATCTGAATCTATAACTTATGAAACAAATTTTCAATTTTGGAGACGGTTATATGATTGTAAATTATGATACTATTAATTAAACATGGATTTTTGACCATACAAAAGCAGATTTTTAAAAAATAAAATAAAATAAAATAATTGAAAATTGAAAAAAATTATCAAAATAATGTGTTTAAACGTGAATTTAAGGGGTGCGTGTTCATATCGCGCATGAGGTAAGGACGCATTTAAACATTAAACTAATTAGCCACGACTATTTTGCTATGATATAATCATAATTAACTTTAATTGAGTCATGCATAGCTAGTTGTGCACTCACATCATCCGCAGCTAGTCGACACGTGAAATGGACAACTTTTTGAATAGAAATTACCACTAATTTGTCCACACATTGATCGAACGAGATTAGTATCATATCAATCATGCAGAAGAACTTAAAGTTGTCCTAGGCTATCAAGTCTTGCATATATGGTTAATATACGAGACTAGTCTTGTAAAATATGAAATAAATAAAATTGGATTTGAGTTTTTTCATGTAAAAAAGTAATCATATGGTCATATTATTTGATCACAGCCACTCATTTAAAAATTATATATTTTTCTCTTTCTCTTATGTCATCATCAATGAGTGATTATGATCAAATAACATGACTACATAATCACTTTTTCACGTAAGTGGATCCAAATTCAATAAGACTAGTTTCACATGTTTATGATGCATGAATTATTGCCAGCATGATAGTCTTCTAATTAAAATATACAGAACTAATTATATATGTATTATGTGCCCGAGTAACTGCATTAATTTAAGAGGTTTGTTTTCCTTAGGAAAACAGTACCCCTTCCTACGTACACGAACATAGAGAGGAGAGAGAAAAGAGTGGTGAGAGAAAATAAAAATAAAAAATGAAACCTATGTGGTCTATAGGAAAATAATATTAACATGATACTTGTTTTTTCCTTGATTTAATAATATTATCCCCTTAATTTAACAATATTTTTCAGAAGTACAAAATTTATTATTTTTTAAACCGGTCACGTTGCTCTATGCCACACCTAACCTGTAGGTCTTTATTAAGAGCCCCAATGATCGATACACACATTATATTAGGTCTCTTGGGCCTCAGTCCTCACAATCTATCCCAACCATACTTCACTATTCATATTTCAATACAAAACAATGTTGAATTAATTTTGCAGATATAGAACATATATAAACTCCTCTCCTATAAATAAACGGTCATGACAGACCAATATGAAACTCTTTTAACATCATTCTCAATGCCATCCAAGTACAATTGAGAACATCACCATACTTGTAAATTCACCTATAATTTTATGACCCAGATCATGAAACAACGTTTCACAACCAAGCTATTGATGTTATACACACAATCACCTCTCTATTTACTTTCAAGGAGGAAGAGAGAAAATTGTTCCCCATCATACACGTATGTTAAAATATCTTACACATCATATTTCTCCCTAGCTAGTTTTTTTTTTTTTTCCGTGCCCAACATATAAGTTAATATCAAACTAACTACAAAAAAAGAGAGAGGATGCAAGGTGTAGGGTGCTCAACCTAAAAGTCACCGCCACCTTCAACCCCATCTAAGTCACCTCAAAACACATTCGCCACTGCTTCCAAATACACTCATGGAAACTGCTTATCTTGCCAAACTTTGAATCAAAATTGGAAGGTAATTAAATAGACCATACATTAACCACAAGCTCCCTCCCCTTTCCTTCTCATTGGCCAATAGGAACAATTTTTCATTGTCACATCCATGGCACATGACTCAGTTGCAAAAGGGGTTCTTTTTCCTTGTCCCTATTATTCATTCCCTTACCATTATTACCATCCCCAACTCTTTAAGAAAACAAGTTAATCAGCCGACAAAATCATGGATCATGTGCCCTCCAAAGTTAGGTCTAAGCTCCTCCTCCTGTTGCTTGTGTTGCACACCTTCAACACCATGCCTAAGACCCAAAGTTAGTGACACAGATCCAAGTCCCCCAACCTCAAATCCACCATGTCTGTATGGCATAAAACCCATCATTGTCCCATCCATGCTTGATGTTATATGACATTCCAATTTAGACCGCTTCTCTTGATTCCATTGTTCTTCATCTATTCCATTTTCCTCATTGCAAGCTGAGGATGACCCCATTTCCAAACACTGAAATTGCTTTTCAGGGATTGCATGCGTACCAAACTTGCTACCTTCAGAGGCAGAAGTTCCCTCATAATTATTAGAGTTCTTGTGGGCACCCGTTATGCCTTTTGTTTCAAGCATGTGTATTTCCTCAACCATTGGCTTCCACACACGAACTCGAGCATTTATGAACCAATTTGATACCTACGAACGTTTATCAATTACATTGTTATTCCAGAAGGAAAAAAAAAATCTATGATACCACAAACATAATTGCCTATGTTAATTTTGAAGATGTCTACTCCAAAAATGATAAAATCCCATGGCCAAAAATATAAAAACAAAAAACAAAACAAATTGTAAAGCAACCCATAAGGTAGCATTTGGTTTGCTTTCTATTTTCAAATGATATATTTTTATTAAGAATTACAAAAAAAAAAAAAAAAAGTCGTGATCATTTTATACTGGTTAAGTCACATTATTAATCTTAGTCGTTGATCCTATTTATATCGAACGGCTCTAATTTATTAAATATATGAGCCGTTAGATACAAGCAAATCAATGATCAGTATTTAATTTAAAACTTCTTATTCTTACATCGTTATAAAAAATAATCTGCCGCTTACAAAAATGGCATGCTGTTTTTAATGTTTAGATGAGGAAGTAGTGAAAACACGAAAGTGTTATTTTCACCATTTCCTTCACAGATTTTGAAATAAACAAGAAATTAAACAGAATAAAATCATATAGGTTTCTTATATAATTATTAATGAAAACATATCGACTGAAAGCCTAGAGAGTGAAAATAAATATATAAATCAAGGATCCCATAAATTAAGTTAATACTTCGAATTTTGTGTTGGAAATATTTGGCCCACCGAATGGACCCACTAAGAAGCCAACAAGAGAGCATGTCAAATACAAAATCAATCAAGCAAATAAAAAAATGGACTATAGTGATAATAATGAATTCAATCAAGCAAATAGAAAAAGGACTATAGTCATAATAATGAATTCAAAAGAAGTAGACCCCCACCTGATTTCGTGATAGACCCGTTTGAGTAGCCAACATGTGTTTATCAGTATCCGTGGGGTACCTGAAATGAAATTGAACAGCAAAAGAAAACCATAATTCAATCTCCTTTTGTTCATTTTAAAAAAAAAAAACAGAAGTTTCATAGTTTCACACATAAGAAATCAGAGAGACAGAGAGGACATACGGATGAAGAAAATGCTCAAATAACCAGGCTTTTAGAATTGCAACAGAGCGTTCTGGTAAGCCTCTTTGGGGCCTCCACACATGTTGTTGGGGTTCAAGAAAGTCTATGTTACCCCCACCAGATTTGTTCTTCTGAAAACTTGGGTCCATGCACCTTAGCCTTGTCATATAATTGTCAAATTTACTATTAGTACTTGTGGTTGTTGGTATTGAAAAGTCCTCTCCCAAAACTTCACATACAAACTTGAGTTGATCTGAGATAGCATTTTTTAAGCATTTGAAGTGTCTTGATACTGACTTGAGAGCCATGGAGATATAAGGGGTAGCAGAACTAAGACCCGCCACTGAATCAAAGGATGAAACAACCATTTGCATTTGTTGATGGTATTGCTTGTATCCCCTGGTAACCTATTAAGACCCAGTGCAATAGTGCCAACAACAATTTCTTAAAAGCATTTACATTAATTATAACTAGCATTAGTATAAGCCCAAGAATTGTATTATTCTAAACCAATAAATATTAGAATTCGTTTAACCAGAGAAACTCACAACTATTAGAACAAGCCTAGTAAAGCAATGGTGTACAATTCATGATAACAAGATGTTAGTATATTGTTACAACAACCACAATTATTTAGGTAAAATAATGAAAAGTGTGTTGAAGTTGATGACAAAAACTAACAACTAATAACCCACCAATTTGAGCAAGTTGATGGCAACGAGGTAGGGTATTCCTTCAAACTCTTTCTTAGAGAATTTGGAAGAAACAAACTACTTTTGGAAAGTGGAACGTCCACACAGTTGAAAGGCTATCAATTAGCACTGTTCTTGGCTATACTTTGGACTCCTTGATCATTTTGCAAATAATTGTGGACAAGAAGCGAATCTTAGACAATTATAGCAACAAATCTGCTTGTGTATTAAGAATAGGGTTGAAAGCATTTGCTTCTAAATATTTTTTTCAAAATAAAAAAAAGAGTCTGTTTTTTTTTTTTTATACATCGACATCTGAGATGGTGCATAGTGCAAGTGTGGGTGAATATATGTACAAATGTGAATGAAAAATATATCCTAAAACCCTCCAATAAGTAACAATTTGCTTTTATATATGAAATGCAATTTTTTTTTTTAGTAGTTAAAAGTTTAGGTGGGGTTAAACACCTGTATCCCACCAGGGACAGAGCAAACCTCTTAACCTCTTTGAGGATTTTTGGGAGGGATTATAGATCGTCCACCAACAATGTCCTCACATTCGCCAGTGGGATTCGAACTCAGAGAATGCCAACTGTGCCCATCCTCATTTGCTAAAATGCAATTATTTTGAAGAGGAGGAAGGAAGGATTTACTAAACAGGGAAACAGAGAATGCCATATTGTCCAAGTGAATACAAAGAAAAAGGTACAAAGATATCAATTCAAGAGCACCCCAGTCATGTTGCTACAATTAAAGACAACTCCATAAATTCTAAAGTAGGGAGCTAAATTAAATAATTGCCTAAGATTACACAAAAAAAATTATTAAAAAGATTTCTAATCAACAATTAACTAGTTAATGATATTTAAAATGTTTTCTTCACTTAATTAACTATTCCTTAATTGAAAATATTTTTCCCAAGATTTCTTATTTTGAATTTTTAATTCACTTTGAAATGAAAATGCCAAGATTGATTCAATTAAATTAGCAAATTTGACTCTTAGCAAATGATAAGATATGCCATTGACGAATAATATAAACATGAGGACCAAATTTCACTAAAGAAAAGTAGAATAATTAATAAGAAGGCATATGAATTAAACATCGAACGCCAATGAACAAAGCAAGAGTTACATATTATAGATGATATAGAAATTACTCCACACAATCGAATCTATAACAAAAACCTAAAATTGCAATAGAAAGTTCAAAAAGGAACTTACTTCCTATAAATCACATCATTCCACAAGAATGTGTTTGTCTAATTAAAATATCAAATGCAAACACTATAAGAACATATACCAAAATCAATTCATAAGGGTATTGGACCTTATAAACATTTCCTTCAATCTTCTGTTTCTAATTTTCTGAGGTGTGGGGCAAGCTAGTCTTTGCCTAAGTGTACTAGTAAAGCCGAAGAACCAGCTTCAAGTTTGGAGGAGATTCAAACTCAAGCATGACATCACCAATAATGAAAATAGAAAAACAATGGTACAGGATGAGAGCAACAATAACAATTAAACAAATGAAAAAGATAATAAAAAAGTCTTAATTAGAACAGAGAGAGGCTAGTCAATGAAATGAGAACAATAGCATCACCAACAACCCAGATGGCACATAATGCGATGAGGGTTCTATTACTTTACATTTTGTTTTTCACAAGCTGAGAGAACTATAGCCATATCATTCAAACCAATAAGAAAAATATTATGAAAGCTCTAAGCTATAAAATTAGAAGCACACTAAAAAGTAACTGATCACAAATACAATGTACTACACTAAACCTAACTTTTCAAGAGATTTGCGTCCACAGTAACTGACACCAAACTACTTGTTGCACACGGCAGTGTCAAAGCATACGGCCTTTTTTCTTATGTTACAATATTACAACATTAAGTTCCTGACAGACATTAACTATGCCAAAAACAAACAAGACATAAAAGCAAAATCATAAAACAGGCCTATAAGGGTTATTATTGGAGAAGTGAAAACCAACCTCTTCTTGCATGAACAGGAGTTTTGCCTTATTCTTTTGGCATTCTGGCCGAGAAGAAAGACAAAAGCTACTCGAGGCTCCACCATCAGCGTTATTTTCATTTGAACTATAGAACATTGAACATGAAGAAAGACCTGAATTACTAACTTTTGCAGCAACCCCACTTTCATCAACATTAACAGCACCAGCAGAAGTAGAAGCACCAACTTCTCGAGAGATCCATTTTGGAATATCACAAGCTTTCACAAGTTTAGGACTAGATTGACAACAGCATTCATCTAACAGCTGTTGGCAAGGCTTCAAGAACCTTGAACTCTTCAGAATTAGAGCGTATCCAGTGAAAGGACCAAGGGGACCAAGATTTCGATAACTACTAGTGTTTACAACCATTCCAATCGGGTCTTCAAGTGATTTCCCACAATCTCTAGAAATCATAGACGGCTTCATGATAGATTTCACAAACTTAGAAGATTGAAGATCATCACATGCAGACCCCTCTTCAAAATGAGAACCAGAAATCTTGGATTGTGAATTTGAAGAAAGTGATAAGGATAGACCCTGAGGATTGCAATCCCTCACTTGTTGATCATTCCAACGAAGGGTATTGTCAATATGCAATTGATCATTTGCTTGATTTACATAGCTTGGATGAAGCACAAGCTCACTATGATTCCCACCCCAAGTTCCATGACCAGTTTGATGCTGCATCAGGGAAGGAATTTCTGAACCGTGGACAATATTAGAAGCTGATTTGAAAATATCCTGCAAAGCATTATGATAAAGTGAAGGTGAAGAAGAAGAAGAAGAAGGATAATGCATTTCCCCTAGTTGCTTATGAATTTCTGGGCTTGGAGAAGACTTTGCAACAGTAAGCACATTAGAACTAGGCTTCCCATAGAAAGTGTGAGTAGAAGACACATTATTATTGAGCTCAGCATCCATGAAAGAGTTGGGATTTCTTTCGTTTTGATAATTCATCATCCAATCAAAGTTACGCTGTTGGCATTGTTCTTTTGGGGAAGATGGATGGGGAAATGAATTACCATAGTGAGGAGGCATCATTAGCCTACTTGGTTCGGATGAAGAACCTAGTTCCTGACTAAACTCCAACGTGTTTCTAGGAGCAGATAAAGGATTCGAATCCGTTGAAAAACTTATCATTTCCGATGAATAAAGAGATGCCTCATCAAGCATGTTGCCATTTCTAATGTTCCTAACTTGAAAGTTCGGGAACTCTTGCAAATGCTGGGAACTGTTATGGATCCTTAATTTGTCGCGCCGAATTTGTTGTGCAACATGCAATTCAGGCCTTAAGCTGCTCATTCCCAACCTCTTTAAGTTCACACCTTCAACGCCAAAGCTTCTTAACTCTGAACAATCAGCCAAGGCCTTTCAGAGAAAAAAATATCCATCATCACCTTAATTATAGCAAATATAATCAAATAGTAATAATAATAATTAATAATAGTATCCCATCCCCATTATGTATTATAAGTTTATGGGAGAAGTAATTGTAATTCTTAAAAGACATAAATTTATATCATTTTAATTAAAACAATATTATTTTGATGCATAATTGATTATTTTTTACTTTCTTTCTCCTCTGCGACAGTTTTCCCTTTAACTTATAATGCACCAAAATCAAGTTATTTCTTCTAAAATGACAAATGTTTCTACCTAAATTTAATAAAATAATTTCCACCCAAAAAGTAATCAATTTGAAATTACACTACAGACCCGCAGAGAGAAAACGAGAGCACGGGCAAGGTGGGAGGGAACCAGATAATAAACATTATAACAAAATAATTTCACAAGGATCAAAATTGGATACAAAAATAATAATAAAAAAAATTACTGTTTATGATAAAACAAATTAAGAAAAAAAAAATAACAAAATAATTACACAAGAAACAAGATTGGATATAAATAAATAAAAGAAAAACTGTCTGATAAAAAAAAAATTAAGATAAAGCTTTGTTAGTTGTACTTGGAGGGTGATTAAGAGCTGATTCATTCAGTATCAAAATAAGTACGCTATTAAGTGCTTGTTTAACTTCTCACAAGTCTCTACTTACACCTTTATTTTCTCATAAGCAAAAACAAAGAAAGCACGAGAGCTAGCACCTAACCACAAAACCAAACAGTGCAACATCCTCTCAATCTATGCGTCGGTGAAGTTGAAGATGAAGCAACCAACCATTCAGAACTCACCTAATCCCTAAAACCTAAGCAAAGGTTAAAAACAAGAACAAGTTAAAGCTCACATGGGGTACGTAAACCACAACGTCGACAAAGACCTCTATCGTACAACAGCGAGTGAAACCCTAGCTGTTGATCTAGGTGTTGATTCCAAGCTTCATCCAACAACTCCCTGCTAGGTCCTTTCTTTTGAAAAAAAAAAAAATATAGCTTGGGCTATATGCACCTTGATAGTGGTGTTATACGCTGAAATCAACGAACCACGTTAAACTTATGGGGAAAGAAAACTACCTAAAAAAAAAAGTGAAGTTTATTATTTATTAGCTAGAGGTGCACGAAGAGAAGTGAAGTAGAGAGTGATTACCTTAATGCGATCTTAAAGAACTTCGATGAGATTTGGTTTGGGGTGAGTGTGGAGACTCTCAGCTAGGAAGCTGTTGGTATGGATGGGAACAAAATTGCAAGTGCGAAGCAGTGAAACACAATGATTGTTAAACGATTATGTGCCGTTAGGTTCAACGTTTAGATTAGCATAAAGTTGTTTTGTTTTTTTTTTATTATTATTATCCGGTAGTTAATATTTTTCTATCAAATTTTAACACAACTGTATTATTTGTTAATAACTCAAAATCACTTATTAAGTTGTAACAATTTGATCCACTTGTTGTTTGGTAGTTTATTTTTATTTTTTTAAGGTTTGGTAGTTTATTTTTATTTTTTTAAGGTTTGGAACTTATTATGCAGATGAGAAAATGTGAAAGTTTATGGTGACTTGTAAGTGGGGGGTAAAACGCCAATATCTGTGGTCCCTTCACCTTCAATCGACAGCGTCTGACGTTCGTCTATTTGCTTTTTTTATTATGGATTTTACGTTTATCATGTTGTAAAAGATAAAATTATTTTTTATACATAAAAAAATGTGTGAAACTAATGTGAAAAAAAATAAACTTTACACATTTTTATATATGTATAGAAAATTATTTTATCTCCTATAATATCAGAGATATTACTATTTTATTACTTTCTATTTTGGATTGTGTGTTTTTCTCTCTAATCCTCAACCTAAATATTTATGGGGGGAAATATAAATTAAAAAATTTATTTTAAATGACATATTTTTATATTATTTTAAATAAAACATTTTTTTCTTTTTGAGATAAATTAAAACTTTGATTATATAAAATCACTTTATTACTATTGTTATCTGTTTTTTTTTTTTTTTGTACAAATGTTACTTATTACTTTAAGAAAAATAATTTGTCCTTTAAAAGGACATAAGTGGTATGATTTAACTGCTTATAACTCTGTATTCTAGAGAGTACACAGTTATAATATTAAATTTGTATTTTTTTCTCTTTTTAAAATCTGTCGATTGACGTTAAAAGTAAAAAAAAAAAAAATTAATATTATTAACTATATATTCCTTGTGATACATAATTATTAGTAGCTAAAAAGATATAACTTGTGTCCTTCAAAAAGATAAAATATTTTTTCATTATTTTATGGAAAATACGTCTCTCAAATTATTGGGAAGAAAAAAAAAATTCCTATTAACCCATTAAAAGAGTGTCATTACTTTTTTATTTTCCTTTTTTAAATTTTAGTAAATCTCACTATTCTTATGTCTCGTCATAAGATAAAAGTCTCTCCTATTAAAAGATAGACATAAAACTTATTTTATCCTCACTTTTTAGGACAAAAAAGTTACAGTAAAAATAAGTTAATATAGTTTCTTATAAGTAAGATTATGGAATTAAGTGATATATTTTTTTTGATAAAACACAGGTATTTTTTAACGAAGGCAATTTTATTCGAGACAGGTTTAAGATTAAAGTTTTAAACCCCTCACAAATATGGTATTGGAATGGATCGAACATATGCTCTCACATTTATCTGCTTTACTCTTATGCGACAACTGAGCTACCATCATTTAGTTAATAGATATATAATATAATATTTTTTACTCTAATTTATCCCATGTCACATTTACTAATTTTTTTATTTTTTTAAATTTTGAATTTATTTGTTTCTTTAAGTTTTTATTTTTCTTATTTATATATTTCTATTGACTTTTTAAATCTTTAACCTTTTGAAATTTGAAATTTACTTTTTATATTTATTTAAAAAATTTAAACAAATATCAATTATAAATATATTAATTTTAAAAAAAATTATTACATATATTAATTTCAAATGAAAAACTTAAAATACATTAATATAATACTTATTAAGTATTATTTTAATTATTTAAAATTTTATTTTATAAATTTTAATTTTTAAATATTTTAATAGTACTTATTTAATTTTTTATATGTTTTGTTGATAACATGTTTTTTTATTTAAACATAAAGTACACGAAAGTTTTTATGAATATATATAAAATAAAAAGTGAAATAGAGATCTTACACCATGATGATATAGTTTTGCTTATTTTTAAAAAAATTAATATACATGGAATAATTTTCTTTAATCAAACAACTAAAAGTAGTAAAGTTTGAATATTATAAGGTGATTAAACTAATAATAGTAGATGTTTAGGCTTAACTAATTAACCATCAAAATTAAAATGCTATTTTCACCAAAAAAAAAAATTAAAATGCTACTATATTAATGATATTGCTCAAAAATTTAGACAAAACAAATGGATTATAAATTAAAATTGTATTAACTTTGTTTAAGTTCAAAATTATGTATCTACGTCTACAAAATATTTACACGCATGCACACAAATAAATAAATATATATATATATATATATATATATATATATAATATTATTTATTATAAAAGCAATTATATACTTATCTTAAATAAAAGTACTTAATAATTAATAAATTATATAAAAAAATTAACTAATTGTATGCTCCTTTGACTTGATTGCATTACGTATGTAACGATTGCATTATGTTCCAGCATCAGGTTGAATTGTTTCTTTTCTACCCAGTCTGGCTTCTTGATAAGGGCCACCACTTTTAACTTAATACCATAGGATTTGTTGATTTCGCTCCTTCAAAATTACCAGTCTCAAAGATTTGATATATATTTATTTTAGTTTGGTGTTAAACAAATAATAATTTATGAAGGACTTCAATTCGTGAATCTTTTGAAGCCACAAATTATTCCAATATTTTTATTTTTATTTTTCTCTTTTTTGTGTTGTGTTAAAGTAAAAAAAAAAATCCTTTGCATGAATAAAATCTTTTATAGATAGTCATTACACCCTTTCAAGATTATCAATTGGGCATGCAAAAGTGATTCACAAATGTCGAACAAAGTTTGAAAAGGAATTGAAATTGTATTTGAAAGGAGATGACTTTGTTAACTTTTGGGCTTTCCTCTCAACAATTCCTTCTTTAATTTTTTTTTTTTTTTTTTTTTGAAAAGGTAAGAAATTTAGTGAGACCGTAATTTGCATATTGATATCAGCATACTTAAAGGGATGAAGGATTCAGCATAAGTGACAATCCCAAAGGCCCAAAGATAGAACATTTAGAGGGTGAATTAGATTGGGATTTTAATGAATTATTTTTTGACAAAAAATTCATTGGTATTCAATTAGGATTTAAAAGGACTGAAAAAAATTCACGTGGTACTCGATTAGGATCTTAAAAGATTATTTTAGAGTCCGTCCAAATCTGTTTGTATTCAATCAAGATTTAAAACAAAAGAAAAATAATCTTGTGGTATTCAAAAAGTTGACGATTTTAATGGATTTTCTATTGGTCGTGAGACTTTTTAGTGAGAAATATAAATAGGATATCTCTCTCAATATCTCACCCTAACCTGTAGGATTTATTGAGATTTCTCTATTGCAGTGTCTTCTTCTTCCTTTGGCAAGTTGACCCGCTCCAAACCTTTGTCAAAGCTAAAAAATAGCAGATTTTTGATCTGTTTTATCATAAAATAACCTAGAAACAACAAACCAACAAGATTCTAATATAATCCATCTCAAAAGTAGCAGAATTTTGAGAGCTTTTGGAAGTTTAAAAAATAATTTTTCAAGCTATGGGTCGCAATTTTTCTTGGCTAAAAAAAGTATAAATTTTGTATTAAAAACAACATAAAACAGTGGGAAAACAACAGGGAAACTAAAACCCTCAAACCAATTTTCTTTCTACATCAATGAAACAATATCAATTTAAAGAAAGATTGAAACTTTCATAATATAAACCCTATATTTCGTAACAATACATTATGAACGAAATTCCTACGCTATGGAGAATGATTTCAAACAATTTTTGTGTCAATAGATAACTAAAAACTAGTTCTTCAAATGCCCAAAATCAATATAAGGTTTCAATGTATCGATTGAAAATAATTTGAAATTTTTTCTAAACTTTCATGTAATAAAACCCATAAATTCAGATTCGAAATTTTCTTAAAATACTCAATGAAACTATGCATATGATATATGGTTATAAAACTTTCATCACGTAGAACAAAAACCCTCAAGGTTTCCAAGATCAAATTTCAAACGAAATTTTATCATGAACTTTAGGTTCTATATGTAAATTTAGAGTTATTTTAATAAATAAAAAAATGGGTCTTATAATCATATATGCATAGCTCTAATACCAAATGAAGAAGATAATTTTCAACTCATTGGTCAAACCCAAAAGTAGGAACAAGAAAATGCTAATCATGGAGGACTAGTATAGCTTTTTCTTTGAAGTTACCCAACCCTAATTATCTCTTTGAGACAAGTTGGCTCCCTCCGGTATCCGCACGAGCTTCGACTCTTTGAGCCGGCTATGGGACTAATTCGGAGAGCGGGGGAACGGTGATGGCTAAAGGTTCAGCCCCCTCCCCAAGAATGCATTCAGCGGGAATCGAACACATATCCAACCCCACTAACTCAGCGCCAAATTACCAACTGAGCTGCACCCATTGGGTAGAGGACTAGTATAGCTTTTGATATGTGAAGAGCGTTGAATGTTTGTTAAAAATTATATTATATTTTATTGATTGAGAAAATTATATTAGGTTTTACTTTTTTATTAATATTATTGCATTTCTTTGTTATTTTTTTATTGACTCTTGTAATTTTGAATGTTTGTTAAAAATTTATATAGTTTTTTAATATCTTACAAATTCATATTTTCCTTTTAAATCTTATAAATTCTATTAAAATTCTTTAAAATTCAATATTATGAAATCTTGATTGTAAAAAAAGTCCTTTAAAAAAGTTCTTAAAGTCTCTCCAATTTTAAATAATCTTTTAAAATCTATAAAATCATTTATCTCAAAAATGTCTTTTAAAATCTTAATCCAATACACCGCCTAGTTTGGAAGAAAATATGTATTTCACATATACACCAATCGGAATGCACAGCTAGACTCACAACATCGTATGATTCGTATGCCTCTTTATTTATAGCAATAGCTAAGGGACAAGCACGATATTTCGACTAAACCTATGTATCCTCCTAGCTCACTAATGAGCATCCTACAAATGGGATAGACTGACAAAGCTACCTTAATCCACCAATAAGAATGTATATCGTCAAACTAAGGTGGCATAACAAGACAACAAGCAAGTCATGTTGCTACTATAAAATGGAGGCTCATAGCCTAGGTATAATCCTCTTTTTCCAATTTATTTAAGTTCATCATTCAAATACATACTGACTTAAGCGTTAGAGTGTTTTGCATGTATCCCCTATGTCCTGAGCAAACACATTTTAACAACATCAGAATCTTCATACCACGAATGATACTGCATTACAAAGCAATAGATCTCGCTACAACAATCCACTCAGACAAGGCTCAACTATGTGTGGTCAGGCCTAATTTCTCTTGGACTGATCATTGACGTCGTATGTGAGAAACCATAAATTTCGATTCTCACTCCAAAAATAAAAACATGGTTGATACCATAAGCAAGATATCCAAATCCCAAAAACAATCCCAAAACGCCCCCTTGAAAATGGCAGAAAAAACATCAATCACCCCAACCTCACCTCCACATGATAACCAAACCCTATACCAACAGATTGTGGCCATCAACCTTCAAATTCTTGACACCCTCAAATAGCAAGAAGCAAAATTTGGACAAATCCAAGTATTGTGAATTCAATAGTATGATATAGGGATAAATTTTAGATTCCCGAGAAACTCACATTGGGAATCTTATTTCCCCATATTTGGTATACGAATTCTAAAAATTTTCATGAGAAAATAAGATTCCCAAGAATTAATTTTATGAAGGATGCTAAAATGACTTTCACGGATGAAAACTATGAGCTTGCCTTTAACCTCCTTACTCAGGCTATTCTTGCTCTCATCCCTAACAGTGCTGACCTCTATGCCGACTGTGCCCAAGCCAAAATAAAACTCAACAACTTCACAGGTATGCAGTTTTTCTTTCAAAAAAAGTTTGTCTTTCTGAAACCCTTTTCTTGGTTTTGTATAAAATCATCAACGTTTAATTAGAAACTGAAACCATGTTCAATTGGGTACGGTCTTATAGGTTTAAAGTTTGTTAGGGTTAAGAAGTTTTAACCAAGATGTGATTTTTGTTGTTTGGATGTTTGTGTGTATTCATGGTTTGGCGACTAATTTTTTTTCCCTTTTGTTCAGATGCTGTTGCTAATGCAAAGAAGGTAATTGAGTTGAATTCTTCTCATTTAAAAGCATATTTAGTCATAGCAAACCGATTAAATTAATATTGAGATTTTATTATTTTCCGTGAAGGTTGAATCTTAAAAGGTGGGTTGTCTCACACTCATAGAGGTTAATTTTGTAAAATCACCGCACATTCCCAACAATATTTGACAATCAACCAAACATAGAATTAAAAAATTTGACTCAGCATTCCTGATAATATTTTGACTTACTAAATAACTTTTTGATAACATTTTTGAAAAATTTATTTTACAATATATTCTTGAGAATCATGATTCTCATGAACAAAAATCCTCTAACAGTTATAGTGATACCACTGACAAATGTTAAGATATGAGACATGTTATTGAAGAATTGCTTTGTAGTGGAAAATTGAAATAAATTATATGGGAATGTAAGAAAGAACCAAAAAGAAGAAAATGGTACAGGAACACCATATAGGATCAGTTTGGATGAGCTTTTTTTTATCCAAAAGTTGCTTAATAGAAAAAAGAATACTTCTCACTACAAAGTCCATTTGAATGTCTGTTTAAAAAAAAAAAACAGAAGTTACAAAAAAAATCAAAAAATTGTTTTTTTTAAAAGCTAAATTTTTTAGCTTTTAAATAAAGAAGAAGTCAAAAGCCAAATATTTTTTAAAAAAATTTAAACAACTTTAATTTTTGTAAAAAAATACTTCTAAAATAAATGAGGTATAAAAAATTATTTTTTTAAACCCCATCCAAATGGGTCCTAATATATATAAATTATGATTGGGTGGATATGCGAACTCGCCCCCCCTCCGGCCCCCAATATCAAAATTAGATAGATATTATTTCAGTTAATTTTTTTTATTAGAAGTCTTTTAAGAAAATTTCTAAAAGAGTATTAAATTCTTTCATTTTATTTTAATTTACTTAAATAAAAAAAATTAATTTTTTTATTAGGTTTTAAGTTTTTAATACATTAAATAGTTTTTCTTTTAAATTAAAACTTGTTTTTCTTAAATGAATATAAGCAAGTTTTTGGTTTGTAGATTTCTTATTTATATATAAATTCATGTTTATTATAATATTTTTTAAACCTTGTTAAATTCTCAAAATATTATTTTTGAAAGTAACATCAATTAAAATACTACATTTTATATTTTTAAATTATAAAAGATATAATAATATTTTTAGCTTATTTTTTAAATAGTTTCAAAGTTTAAATTAAATATATTAACATTAAATATTTTAAAATACTAGTTATAGTTATTTGTATTTAACACTTCTATTAAATAATAACAATTATTAAAAAAATTTATAAAACTTGTATAAAAATATTAAAAATTTTATTCAAATATTAACAAAATTTGTTTAGAGAACTCATAATTATTTATAAATTTTAAACAAATGAAAATCATTAATTTTTGGGTTTCATAAGAGTTATATTGTAGGAAAAGTGATTGTGCAATGTTATAAAGATTCGTTTTGTGTGCCTTAATTTTTTTTTGCTTAAAAAAGTGCGAACCCCACAAAACATTGTGTGTAAAAGAAATTATTTTTATGTCATATTAAAAAGACAAAGTACAATCCCTTAAAAAATCAACTGAATTCATGTATATTAATCTTGACACCCCTAGTGACTAATACATTACAGTAATTACTGCTGTAACTGAAAAGCAACGAAATAAAGCGCTGGATATTAACGAGGAACAGAGGGAAGAGAGAATAAATAGTGAGACCGGCTTTTCAGTTTATCGGTAAATGGAGATATCATATAGATGATCACTGCCGTTAAGCAAAAGATCTGTTGCAGGTGCAGGTTGCTGGGTTCGATCCCCCAAAACACTCACTGTTGTCACCGACAAGAAAAAATGACAGAGGTTCATTCAATCCACAGGTGACGTAATCTTCAGTTGCCTCGTATTGGAGCATGTTACGTTTTTTCTTTTCTTTTTTTCTGAATCTCATATATACCTGTAAAATAACACATACATTATACATGTGCACATTTGCAGTGCAAAAGGCATTGAAGATAATGGAAATTGAACTTTGAGCTTCAGGGAGTACTGTTGACTGTTGTGCAGTTGTACTTATGTAGTCCTCAGAATTAAACTTGCCTAGACAAGTTCTTATTTTCTCAGCCGATTAGCTGGAGAGTTTTTTTATGGTAATAATATTATAGATAATAAAAATTATTTTTTATACATATAAAAATATGTGAGATCATAGGAGACCATATAAAAATTAGAGAGAGAAAAAAAAATTATGGACCCTATATATTTTTATATGTGTAAAATATACAAGAAACACTAATCCTATTTTTTATTTACCAAATAAAGTAGTGAATAGTGATACTTTTAAAATGAAATAAAATTTAAAAATGTAAATTAGAGTCAATATCTTCAAATTGGAAACAAAAATTTATATGCTTAGATAGTTTTTTTTTTTTTTTTGTAAATAAAGAGGGGCTAAGCCCCAGAAACAAAAAGAAATTACAAATCAAAAACTAACAAGCTAGACATATTTCTAGCATCAGCTACTATATCACTTGAGTCAAGCATTTTTTACGGAACGAAATCAAGCATATATCACTTGAATCAATTTTCTTTGGTAAAAATTTAATTTTAAAAAAAAACGAAAAAGACATTCTCATTAAATCAAAAAAGAAAATTTAACGATTAAATAATTTAGTAAATATTATAAATGTTAACAGCACAATTTGTGCAATTATATATATATATATATTTATATATATATATATATATATATATATATATATGTATATTTGTAATCATCCTTAATTTAATTTAAAATATATAATTGAAACCTAATTGTTATTTCATTTAAGTAGTTTATATTTGGAAAAAATTGTTAATGAACATTTTTGATCTGCATAATTTTTCTTTTTAAAAATATATTAGTGTAGTTATGATTCTATGAACGATTAGTGAATATTTAATTATTTAAATTTTAGGTAATTTACAATAATTTAAAAACATGACACAACAAATTTTTCTATACACATAATATTTTGTGGGGTCCACACTTTTTAAAGAAAAAAATTACGACACGCAAAACGAATCTCTATAACATAACACAATTATTTTTCTTACAATATAACTCTTATAAAACCCATAATTTAGAATCACAACTCGCAAACGAATAGGATAATTTCCTCTTTTTTTAACTACCAAAAAAAAATTCCTCTTTTTTCTTAAAATAATAATAAAAGAAACTCCGCTATAACTTGGGAAAAACAATATGCTGTCTCGTAAATGTTATCTATCAGTCAGTCAAATCAAGTCATATTGATTTCAATGTAGAATTTAATGACTAAACTTGTATTAGCGATACAGCCATACAGGCCCTATAATCGAGGTGATTTTATTCCTTTGAATGATAAGATGAGTACAGGATTACTTCTAAAAATAATAATTAAATTTAATATTAATGCAAGACTCTTATAATATTTTATATGTCAAAACATCATTAAAAAATATAATTTTAACAACATTTGTCATTAAAATTTAAATAACTCGATAATATATGATTAAATACTACGAAAGATTTTACTACTTCGAAATTACATCAAGATATTTTTTATTCAAAATTATATCTAGAAATTATGTCAGCACACATATTTGCATCTCTTTTTAGGAAAAATCTTCAATACATCCATGTATGGTGCATATGCTCAAAAGAAGAAAGTTTTTGAGGATTTACATGGAAATAAAAATAAAAGAAAGGAGTAGAATAGAAAGGAATTTTCCAAAATTGAAAAAAATGAGTACCCAATAGGATACTATGGATTGAAAAAAATGAGTACCCAATAGGATACTATGGATATACTGAAGTTTCTCTCCTCTTTTTAAAGGGTTTATACGCACGTCAAAATATATGTGAAATTCATATTTTTTACATATTTATAAAATATTAGTATTACAAGTTTTAAAGATATTTTTTTTAAATAAGTCCTGTAAGAACATTTTATTGCTAGAGATAGGAGATATGAAATAAAAATATACATTAAATTCAAAAATATTTTATTAATAATATATTTTATGCATGAGATACATTGAAACTTTAATAAATATCATACAAAATAAAAGTAAATAGAGATTTCGGTCAATATATGATGTCCGTAATAAAATTTTATTAAAGTATAATCAATATTGAGTTAAAATTTTATTTTATAAAACGAAAGATAATAATTATAAATATTTTTGTTATAAAATGGAGTGTTCGTGATATGAATTTGATCAATTTTGAAGTAAGAATTATCTGATCTAATTTCGTAAATTTAATTATTTAATTATCTATTTGATTTGGATTTTTTTTAAAATTAGATCCAATCCAATACAATTTTATTCGGTTTGGATTGAATCAATCTTTAATTTTTTGAAAAACCTAAAATTTCAGCCTTACAAATCACTAGTTATATCAAAATAAAGCTATACAAAGTTGCAAACTAACGAAAAATTCAAGTCTTCCAGTCAAAACAAGTCTTCGAACTCATGAAGAGTTAAAATAGATTAATAGATAATAAAAAAATTAAAATAAGATAATTTGCTATCAATAATATCTAAGATCCAAGTCTACAAAATAACATGATTTCAAGCCATTATTTTTTAATAATAATAAATACATAATATATTGGATCAATTTGGATTGAATTGGCTTTCACCAACCAAACGAAAATCTTTTGGTTTTTAATTTTTAATTTTTGGTTAATTTGATTATCGATTTTTCAGTTTGATCACTACGGTTTGAATCGGTTGATTATCATCCCTATAAAATAGTTTAATTATTATGTCAAAATAAATAAATAATTTATTAAATTGTGTATAAATTTAAAAAAATTAAATCTAAATATTATTACAAATAAATAAACTTAATTCGATCATATTATTATTAAATTTTAAATAAAAGTTTCTCTATTAACCTCTATGTTTTTATTAGTACCTTTAACAGTCGTAACCAAATATACATTTTTTCAATATTCTAATTATAAGATTTCTTAAAATAACTTATAAATTCATTAAAAATTTATCTGTAAAACAAAAAAAATAAAAATATAAATAATTTAATTAATATGATAAATATATTGTGATTATTATGAATTAGACTTTTGACATCTATTAATAATAAGTCTTATTGGACAGCACAACATAAGTATTAGTATTTAACTAGAATCAAGCAATTATAATTGATATAGTAACGAGAGGTTTGAATAAGTTTTAATAGATAATGTGTTTAATTCTTATTTTTATAAGAAAAAATATTTAACTAGAATCCGTAACTGGTGAATCCAATTAGAATACTTTAGGTACACCCATTATATCACTTATTTAATGTGATGAGCCAATTAAAATAGAACATTTTTTATGATGTGTGCATGGAATTTTTTTTTTAATTCGAAAATTAATTTTTAAATAGAAATTATAAATACACCGAGTATATCAAAAATGCTCAGAACCTGTTTCCAAAAAAAAAAAAAAATGCTCAGAACCCAACATACACATGATTGATTAGGATTACATTAGATATCCTGTCTAACCTATTTATATCATGATTAAGCCCTGTAAACCGTCGTACTTCAATCATAAGGCTGTCATTTCTAATCTATTTTCTTTCACTTCTACGGTAATCCAACAAAATATGTATCTTCATACTTTATATTTTATTATCGTTTAAATTTTGGTAGCCATATACATCATTCATAATTATAGATTTTTGAAAGATTATTACAAAAGGAACAATTTTAATAAGTGAAAAAGTGCAGGTCTTAATTGTAGTGAGGTCATGCTATCACGTCACTCCAAAAACCCTACCTGTACGATATAGGTTCCTATAGCTGGAGCACAATAAAATAAACCCACCCAAAAAAATAAAAGCTACACCACCAACCTGGCTTGATACTATTCCTGTTCCATGCCCTAGCTTGGCTGTGTGGGTCAGTGTGAGGATAGGGCAAGGGTCGTAAGTGCATGTCACTATCAACCTTTCTTTTATTCTCCTCTCTCTCACTCTACATTTCTTGTCTTCTCTCTTTTGCCACCTTTGTTTTTCTGTATTCACGTCACTGCCACTCTTGTTCTCTGGACTCAACTTGCATTGCACTCGACGTGATTGCCTGTCCCTTCATGAAGAGTGAAGACTCAACATTTAAGCAATTGTACTTTTGCTAAGCAAAATGACACCCTCCATAAGCAGTCCCTGTCCTTACATGCATTTTGGGTAAGCCGAAAAGAAAAAAATAAGTTAAAAAACAAAAGAAGCAAGCATGTCTATGGATATGGCTATCTTTACCATCATGTTTTATTTGACTAATTATGTGAATTTCCCTTTTTTCTTTAAAAATGATGATTGCTTCATTAGTGGTTAATTGAGTTTCTAACAATCTTACTTTTTTTTTTTGTTGAGGAAAGTGACAAATTGAAGTATATATATACATGCACATGTATAGTCGACAAAAATATAACGGGGGGTTGATCATTTCGAAAACAAAAATTTGATATCATAAATGAAGGCATGGGATTCTCATATACAGCTAGCGAATACGGTCTTCATATGCACTAATTATAACTTGTAGTGAGAATATAGAGATGAAATTTCACAAGAACGTGCATTGGATGATTTATCTGTCACATTGACCATTCATTAGCCTAATGACATGAAAGCATATAAAGAAGTGGGACCTTTGTGAGATGGAACATGTTCTATTTTTCAAGTTGCAAGGTCCAGTCACACTTCAATTCACATAATTAAGATCGCGAAGTTATCAATGGAAAGCTCAAAGCCACAAGGGGGATTGTTATAAAGGGTTGCGAATCACAATCATGAAAATTATTACTAAGGCTGGTTTCAAAGAGAATATGTAATATAGGTATCTTGAAGTGCTAGCATCTCAGCATGTGTTTTGTTCGGAAATGCTTTGGCCCCTCTTGGTGCTTAATTGCTCTGCTATATACAGCATCAGTTCACGGGGGGCTTCAAAAACGACACTAGGTCGCATTTGGTACAAGAATTTTTTTGAATTTTCGGAAAATTGATATGGATAATTTTATTTACTCACATTGAGTATTAGGATTGTTAAAGTTTTCCCAAAAAAAAAAAAATTCTTAGAATTTATTTTTTTGAAACTTTTTGAACCAAAATGATATCCAGGGTGGTATTTTTGGATTCCATGACATATAAAAATTTCACACAACTTTTTGATAATATTTTCAATAATATTTTAATTTATCAAACAATTTTTTAATAATATTTTCGGAAATTTCATTTTTCCAGCATATTCTTAGCTAAAATTTATGATTTTGAAGCATAAAAAAAGTTCTCTTCTGCCAAATATTCTTTTAGTGAATGAACACTTAGAGCCCGTTTGTTTCGCCTCATAGAAAAAATAATTTTTATCTCTTTCTTATTTTAAAAGTATTTTTTACAAAAATTAAAGCTATTTATGTTTTTATAAAAATATTTAGCTTTTAACTTCTGTTTTTTTAAAAAGTTAAAATTTTTAGCTTTTACAAAAAAGTAGAGTATTGACTTTTTTTGCGACTTATGCTTTTTTTAAAAGCAAACATCCAAACGAATTTAAAGTAAGAAGTGCTTCCTTTTTTCTTAAAAAAAGTGACTTTTGAGAAAAAAAATCCATTCAAACCGGCCTTATTCACTTATTCCCCCCCCCCCCCCCCTGTTTCTCCTTTTAATAATAAAAAAAATTCCCTGCAAGAAGTTTTTTCCTTGAGCAGTGGGTGTTTTTTTTTTCATTTATTTATTTATTTTCCTATATATATATATATATATATATACACGTATGAGTCTGCCAGTCCGAAGTTTTATTTTGTAAAATGTAATAATACTAGTTAATTTTCTGTGTATTACACATACTTCTGAAATTCGGCTATAATTTTTAACAATTATTTATTAATTGATTAAAAATGGTATATATTAATAATTGCGGAACGTTATATTTACAAAAATTTTGTTTATAAATTATATTATGTCTAACCGATCATACTTTAATCAAGAGTGTATGACCGGTTATACTTAGTGTAATTTGTACAAAAATTTTGTAAACAGATCATTCCCCTTAATAATTAGATTAAAACGAAAAGAAAGATGCACATGATAATTTAATTAAAAGAAAATTTAAATTTAAATTGTTTTAAAAAGATAAAATTAATAGAAATGACATGTATTATATTTTAAGAAATAGTATAATAAAAATTTAAACAATTGATCTCAAGTACAAATAGTTTAATTTAATTCGTGATAATAAATACTGACGATTAAATATGCGAGATAAACAATTTAAATAATTTTGATTAGATTCTTTGCAAGGTTATCTAGAGTAGTTGGTATCCAAGGTGCTTCATAAGGCAAAAGGAATTTTCATCATAACAATAAGAACAACTGATTGAGTACTCTTTCAGCACTATCTTTTTTTTATTTTATTTTATAAACCACTGATTTCTTCGGGAGAGATAATTTTATTTGAGTTGAAAATATTCACATCATGGTGGAGTTAATTTTCTCAATTTTTTTTTTTTTACATTTGCAAAGACTTAAACCCACGTCTTGCTTAAGCAAAATAAAACATGTTCGACCACTAGCTTATCCCTTTGGTTTTCAGCACTATCTTTGCTAGTGAGCTATTGATGTATTGAGCTGACGGCCCAATTTACGACTTGGGTTGTTGAGATCCTTAATTGCATGTTTATTCGATCTATCAAACTAAGCAACATTATTAATGTATAATGGTTAGAAAAGCAATAACCTTAAACGCATAGCAATTATAGAGACTCCTTGTTAATAGCAATCACGTAAAGACATGTTACGTAATTCTTAAGGGTACCCCTCCTTCACCATGCATAAATGGTTAGGACCTCTGTGGACAAAAGAATGTTCTCCTTTACATTTTATAGTTGCCATTAATATTGACTTGGGACAAGTACTGTTTCACCCTGTGCAACCGAAGTTGAATAGCTCTAATGCTTCTAAACGGATGGAACTTCATCCCCTTAGGAACTTACAGGAATATATATAATTATAGGGAAAATGTAAATAAAATAACAAGACTTGTTAGTTTTAGCCTAGGATTCGTGGAATGAAGTGAAATAAACAACTCCAAAAAAATATGGAGAGGCAAAGTTTAAGGCAATTACAGATATAAAAATTCTTATATTTAATTTGATCTTGGATGACTAATTTTGAATTTATTTTGTGAACGTAATTTATTAGCATTTGATCGATAGTTCAACAAGATTTATTTTGATGAGAAATCCGATTGTCATGTAACATAACAATCAAAACATATCCTGCTCATACATCGAAAATTCCCCTTTTTTTTCTTTTTTTTTTTAATTAGCCCCACCATAATTTTGTTTCTGCAGAAAAACTATTCATCGCTCCTGTAACAGCATGAAAGCAAATCCCTATTTTGATTGCCACAATATTTGACGAAACAAGATAAATATTTAACGTTACCCTTAATTAGTTCATTGCTATTTCTGTGGCCCTGAATCTTCATAATTATTGTCTTGGGTTGAAGAAAGGATAAAATTATTCGAGGTTGGCTAGACAAGGCTGCATTGCATTCTAACGGGCCCATTTGTGGGTAGAAACGGCATTCTAAATTAGTACCTGAACCGCACAATGCAGCAATAGCCTAAACCCCTAGCCCCGGCCCATGTAAAGGTAATAGCCCTTGACCATAGCTATCCATCAGGTTATTCGGATCAAAATGTAATAGGAAAATCGAGACTTAAAATATTTATCTCTCATGTTCCGCATTTTAAATTAATCTCATAATCAGTTCAAAGAGTCGAAACTTGTTCGGATACCGGGAGGAACCTAATCGCCTTAAAAAAATAATTGGGATATGTTTCCAAAAAAGATGTAATAGGAAAACAAATGTATCAATACTTAACCGGGGATCTAGATCTTCTCATGTTAAAAAAAAATATGACATGATCATTTGAGAAATTATAACTATACAAATGTGGATTAATGATAATAATAAAAGAGAAAAAAAATATTAAAATAAATAGCTACAAAATTATAACCGTTATTCACATTTACATGATTGTGATATTCCCATATAACACTATGTCATGTTTTTTTTGTTTTGTTCACATGACAAGATTCGTTTCCTCATATCTGAATTTGTTTAAATTTTAACACAAAACAGCTTTCGGACAAAGTCATCGTAACATTTTGATTATGGGATTAACGTTTCTCGAAGATAAAATTGTTTTCTGATATTGAGAAAAAAAATGGAACATATTTTAATAAAATTTATGATACAAACAGAAAATAATTTTTTTAAAATATCTTTCATTTTTTCGCATAACCCCAAAATGACTTTGATTATACACAATAACCCAGGCAAAAAATATTAAAATATTACTATTCTAATAAATAATTATGAATACATAGTTGTTTCGAAACTATCTACGGATCTATTGCACTCATTTACGTTCAAATTAGACGTGACTATTCACGACTAAGTTAGGCGTGACTCTCAAGACATTCACGCCTAAATTAGGCGTGACTCATCTAGTGTTGACACGTGACACAAAAAATTAATAGTTTAACTGTAAAACTTTATAAGGCCATAACTTTTGACTCGGATATCCGATTGAGGAAATTCTTTTTTTGATTCCACATAACTTTTCAAGATCTATGCAATGACATCTCATTTGATATATTTTATCTCTCACAAACACAATTCAAATTTGCAACAATGATACTATAAAGATGACACCAAAGTGGATTAACTCTTCTATAAATAAGATGACACCAAATTTTCTATTAAATACAAAATGCAATCAGTTCCTATTAAATACAAAACGCAATCATCTCCTATATCATTAAATTCAAAATTCAAATAACCTCCAACAAATTTATTTGAATTGGCGACAATCTGTAACCAACTTATAAAAGTACAACACAATCAGCTCCTATTAAATACAAAATGCAATCAACTTATTGGAGGTAATTTGAATTTTCAATTTTGAATTTAATGTTATAGTACCAAGTGTTTGAAAAATATAGTGTACAATGTTATTTATTTAATTATTAAAATATATACAAATTTATATAATATTCTACCAAGTGTTTAGAGTATTTATTTAATTTTTTTTATTAATACAGATTTTTCATATTGATTTTTGAGTTTGAATCACAAATTAAATCTTTATTTTGTTTTTCTTATTAATAATAATTTTTTAATTTTTTTTGGTAATACACTATATAATATAATTATTGCAAATTTGAATTGTGTTTGTGAGATTAAAATATATCAAATGAGATGTCATTGCGTAGATCTCGAAAACTTATGTGGAATCAAAAAAAGAATTACCTCATTCGAATACCCGAGTCAAAAGTTATGGCTTTTCAAAGTTTTACAGTTCGTAAGCTGACTTTTTTTGCCACGTGTCAACACCAGATGATTTACGCCTAAATTAGGTGTGAATGCCTTGGAGTCACGCCGAATTTGGGCGTGAATAGTCACACCGAATTTGGACGTGAATGAGTGCAATAAATCGGTAGATAATTTCGAAACAGATATGTATTCATAATTATTTATTAAAATAGTAATATTTTAATTTTTTTTTGCTCAATAACTCAATACAAACCCATACTTAATAAGTCTGTTAATACCCGCTAATATGTACAACCAATACCAATGATAAACCACTTTCAATATTCCCACATTTGTCTAGTACCAAATAATTTTGTATACTCAATGCTCTATAAGGTATCAAAAACAAGGAAGAGAAGTATATATATCTTTATATTGTCAACAAATACTGGAATTCATAGTCATAGGGTATCTTTTCAACAATGGTAGAAGCCTTGACATTACTATGGCCTCTAAAGCAATCCACCATTGATTTCCTTAGAGTCCCAGATGTAGGTAACTGGTTGCATACCCACTCCACCAGTGAGTCTGTGTCCACAGCAAAATCAAGCATGTTTTTGAGTAGGAGCTCTGGTAATGCTACCCTTTTGGTGCTAGTAGCCAGAATTGAAGCCTGCAAATAGTCTAGTTTTGATTTCTCCAATTCAGCTGTAACACCATCACCTGTATATATCCTCACCTGCATAAAAAAATGCACACATATATATAGCTTAATCATTTGCTTAAATTGGTGGTAAACAAGTTTTCTTATATAGAAATACTCTTTTTGCTTATAGCCAAGGGAAAAATGAATTATATAGATATGTAATATGTTAATTAGCAGAAGGACTTACAGCTGGAGAAGAACGAGTTCCACAACACAGAGAGAATATGAAATTAGGATCTATAAACTCAAGTCCATAAAGTTCACGAACAACTGATTCTTTTTCCTCCCACTCGCCCTTCCTCTGTACCTAAACCATAAGACATGGTTTTGGAGATATCATAATAATAATAACAAAGAAGAAGAGGAAACTGGTTGATCATGTTTACCTCTTTCGTATTAGAAGTATCTCGTTTCCTTAAAATAAAATGCTCTATTGCTTGTGCATTTATTATGTTGCCTCCAATGTTGAGGGTTGCCTACACAGAAGGCAATGCAATTCATCATTAAATTTCTAGAATCTGATAACCCCTTTTTTTTTTAATTATTTATAATTATAGCACTTTGCATCAGACCAGGACAATAACATCTACATCAAGATTTTAATGTACCTTGTTCAACAATGCAAGTAGCTTTTCTGGGGTGGATGGCACTCCATATTGGATAAATCCCTGAACAACAAACAATAAATTAATTATAGTCCCGATCCATGTCTCAGAATTCTCATTCATCAGATTGGTCATAAATCAAATTCTAAAACAGCTTATCTGATTTTTAATGCAAAGATCACACAGAAATTAAAAGGGGAATGTTCTACTATACATGCATGATACAAGCATTGTACACGTTGATCCAGAATGCTAATTTCTGTTGGATTGTAAGGCTTCTCAAATCAACCGTCTGAAGATTGCTCATCAAGATCCTGTATTCCACAAGAAACGTATGAAAAAGTTATTCTGAATTTTGTCCAGTTGTCATTGTACAACTTCATTGTTCTAATAGAATTTACAAAGCTCTCAATTAAAGTTGGTTAGTCTAATAAATGTAGTTCACATCATTCATGTCATACCTTAACTTTCTTAGTAATGGAATAGAGGAAGGACTTGAGATGAACTTCGGGTCCATAGAGCTGGAGGTGAATATAACAAGGTTCTTGTAAGGACCAATGTCCCTTGGAATGGACTCTTCTGTGTTAAAGACACCATATGGGTCTTGCTGCCTTGATTCCTTGTGCAACATGAGGCTTGATTTTGGGTTTGACCCAGTATCGACCCTGAAGCTTCTTGAGCTTAAAGAAGAATGCACAGACCTTGAAATGGTCCCTAATTTCTCCAATTCCATTGCTCTTGATGTTCTTAGTAGTCTTACATATATGAAATTCAAACACTTCATGATGCTCTCAGATAGCTTGTTGGGTTGCCACTTCAGGTCATTCTCTTCTGACAGAAGTGGGTCCAATAGTGATCTAGTTGGGGGATCTAAGTACATCTCTGAATTACGTTCCCTCAGCTAAAAATAATAGTGATTGCAAATTAGCAAATTCACACAGATCATTGTTTAAGCTTTTTATATTAGTTCATTACGAAATAATAGATTCCAATAAGATTTGATTGCTATTTATAGCTTCTAAAGAAAACTTGGGCTGGTTTTTGTTTTGATATGAATTTTATTTTGAAAGCCATATAGGTTGATCTTTGCATGGAGCATCAAGTGGGATTTTATTTTATTTTCTTTGGTGTTACTATGGCCATGTGGCCAAAACTAATCTTTATTTTGATTGATTAAAATAAGGAGAGGGTTATAGTTACAAATTTTTACAAACTACACTATGTACTAGGGATAGTATACTGTGTGCCGGAATGTACTACCCTAGTACATAGTGTAGTTTGTAAACAAAAAATTTGTAAATATAACTTTCCTTTTAAAATAAACCTACATGGCTACCGTAAAGAACCAATTCAACCCAAAAGCTTAAGTTATTGGGTGAGGCTACATTAATGATTTTATATATCTCAACACCCCCCTTACACGAGAGCCCACTGGACTTGAAGGGTGGACGATGCACAGGCCCATCTACCTGTGCGAAGAAAGAAATTCCACTAGAAAGAAAGTGGGGGACGGTGAGAATCGAACCCGGTACACTGAGGTTCTGATACCATGTAAAGAACCAATTCAACCCAAAAGCTTAAGCTGAGGCTACATTAATGATTTTATATATATCAACAGCTACATATATGTATAGGGAAAATGATCCTACATACCTTAGGTGATGGATGGCGGGGGTCTCTCATAGGTGAGGGAGGCTTCATTATCCCATTTTTTCTTGGAAGTCTTTCTTGAAATTTCACATCTTCTTGGAGATTATTTTCTTTCTGTTCAACAGAATTTTTCAAAAATCCTGTTTTCTCATTAAGACTGAAGTCATTGAGATTATAATCTCCCTTTATAGCTTTGCTTATGAAATGCAATGACTTGGGTTCAAATGCCACCCTTTCATGAACACTTCTGTGAATAGGACTAGGATTTGGAATTGGTGCAGTTAATAAACAATTGTTAGAATTGCTCAGATTCTCTTGTTCCAATGTTTTTGACTTTAATTCCTTGGTGACTTCTTTTTCATGCTTCAAACCAGATTGGAGTTGGCTTATTTGACATTCAAGTCTTGCTACCTCATCCTCAACCGTGACTAGCTCTGCCAAGAGTTCTTTCATCTGCACAAATTGCATAATTAATGTTAGTAAGTTTTTTCAGGCATCCTTGCTATGTTAAGTTTGAAAAATTACAGCCACCTTATAAAATTGCAATTTAACTATTCTAGAGTACCTTATGTGCATATTCCATATACTTCTCTTACGTATGTAGCTTCTATAAACCCCAAAATGTGACAGACAGGGTTGAATTGAGATAAATTAAAACATTTTAAGAACTCAATTTATGAATCTACAGACTTTGAAGGACCTACTTGAGGTAACATATTTAAGGATATTTCTAAAGTCAACTGTTTGGGTGGTTCTTAAAGCCTCCTACATGCATATGTGTGTACATGCTATGTGTTACTGCTCTATAAATTGACCCCATATCCCTATATGAAATTTTGAATAAATAGTGACAAACACTCTGAAAAACTAGCTAGAGAAAGAAAGCAATAAAATAATATCAAATTGTGAGGTGAGGATTATATTAGTCATATTACCTTGGGAGGAAGAAAATTGGGAACAGATATCGCTGAATCAGTTGGTCTATTATGCACCATCACCAATATCTCATGAACCTTTTGTTCTTGCTCTAGTAACTTTTGAAGCATAGAGACCTGTTTTAACTTTAAAAAGTCATATAATTTTCTCATTGAGTGGAGATGTTATATGTATATCCGTGAGAAGAATATAAAGATCGTTAAATCGGTTGAACATCTCTTCTATAATATGAATGGAAAAACATTTTGTACTTTTAAAAGATACAAATTATGTGAGCTGTTTATAACTATGTAATCCATAGTGTAGATAGTTATAATATTAAAGTTGTACTTTTTTTCACTTTCCACATCAGTCGACAGGTTCTGGAAAGAGAAAAAAAATACAACTTTAATATTATAACTATCTATTCTCCAAAATACATAATTATAAGCAGCTAAAATGACACAACTTGTATCCTTTAAAAACACAAACTATTTTCCCAATATGAATATGCATAATTTTTTAAGGCTGTGCCTTTGAGGGGTATGGTTCTCATTCACTGCCTGTCCTCTCCATTGGCAAATATAGCAAACTTAGAGTTCCAAAGTTTTATACTAATTAAGTATCGCTATACTTTGACATGATCATGAACACAGTCATAGCTTTTTCAAAAGGAGAGTGATACTTTTTACTCCCTTCTTAATTGACTACTATAAAAGATATTGGTTATGGTTGGGGAAGATCATCTTCTTTAGAATGAAAAGTATGGTAGCCTATAAACTATAAAGAGCCATGCTCTACAATGATCTTTTGAAAAAGAATAATGTACCTCATAATTCTTTGTTAAGGGTGACATTAAATGGCACAAAGTTCATTAATCCCAATTGGTAGATCAAGAGTTAGCTAATTCTTAATTAATTTGTGCAAATCTTAATTAGTAGTGACATCCTGAAATGCACCGCTGGTTTTGTTTCATGAAAAAAGTTCAATTATTTTTCACATCAAGATCTTTAAATTGAATAATCACTCATATAGTTGAAACAAACATGCAAATTCAAAATATGAATTGTGTGTGTGTCCTTAATTCGTTCATGGAAGCTCATTCATTCTTCTAAGTTAACATTCTATATATTAATTAATAAGAATTTAATTGCCATCAAAATAAGCAGTACGTATATATATCCAACTACCTCTCTTTCAAGTTCCTCTTTCTTTTGCCGCCCAGTAATTTTCTTTTTTCTCTGCA
Source organism: Gastrolobium bilobum (assembly GCF_033153095.1). Taxonomy (NCBI): domain Eukaryota; kingdom Viridiplantae; phylum Streptophyta; class Magnoliopsida; order Fabales; family Fabaceae; genus Gastrolobium; species Gastrolobium bilobum. Next base: position 68,816 of record NW_026895335.1, on the reverse strand, counting down.
AACAAAGAAAAATACACTGAAGATTAATTCTTATAAAGAAGGGCATACATTTTTTTTTTTTTGTTATCTTAATGGGGGTACTGAGTACAAAAAGATTATTTGCTTTATTTGATAATAAATATGAAGCATGTAATAATCAAAAGTGTTCCCCTCCAATCACCAACCAAAATAAAAATACACTGAAAAAGAAAAAAAACAAATAAAGACAAACCATCCCTATTTGTCTTCATTTAAAACACTTAATATATGCCATGCATACTGGTTGGATTGTCTTATATATATAATATAATAGATAATATTTGTAGAGAGTAAAACAATAGTTTTAGTGATAATTAAAACACAACTATATATATTGATAAAAATTATTAGAAGAATATAAAATAATTAAGATGGATCATGAGACTTACAATGATCTCAGAGTTAGAGTGAAGTGAAGAGAATTCTACTTGACTGTCCATGGAAGAAACCTCACTGCACCCAAGTTTGAAATTACCACCCCAACGCTTGGAGGAAACATTAAAACAACAGTGGATTGGGGGGCTATGAGGTTCATGGAACAAGTGTTGTTGTTGGTGAGAGGATGATGACACAAGCTTGAGGCCAAAGAAAGAGCGGCTACTAAGGGTTGATGATGTTGTTGGAGTTGAGGTTTGAGATTGAATAAGACATGAGGATGGAATTTTGTGAAGTGTTTGAGAAGATGAGAGAGAGCTTTCAGGGTGTTGTTCATGATGTTTGTTCAAGCACTGGGATAATATTAACCGTCCCTGTTGTGGTTGTGAGTGCTGGTGGGAGTGGGACATCATGCAAAGAGAAAAAAGAAAGAAAAAAGAAAGGAGAGGGTGGTGTGGTGGGTTTTGTGTCTCTTGGCGTAGCTTGCAATCCTGGTTTTTTCGAATGTTTAGATAGCGGTTATCACTTTTCTATTGGTTCATTGACATTCTAAGTTTCTTTCTTTCTAATTACATATGACTTGAAGTAAAGGTAGCAAAACGGTTGGTTTAAATAACAATATGAGCTACATGATATATGAATTGTCAAAAAGAAAAAAGAAAAAGAAAAATTGGTTCAAAGCCGAGAAAGAATTTTCGAGAATAAAGTTAGATAATTATCACACCCTTAACTATGTAAAACGGATTCTCAGCCCAAGTTCTGAGGATATTTGAAAGTCAAAAGAATAATTAACATCATAGAATAAAACAATATATAAAAGTAACCTTTATTTTTATTTTTATTTTAATTGAGTTGATGAAAAGGCCGCTTTGTAATTGTTACCCGGATGAATTGAGTTATCTAAATTTAATAAATTTAAATCAATGATAATTTTTCACTAATAATTTTGACCAATAAAAAAAAATAACAGAGAAATAACACAAGAATTTACGTGGAAAAAACCCACAACTCCAGTTTGAACACTTCTAGTTCTATCCAATTTGGGAGAACAATACATTGTAACGAGTCACGCTCAATTCTAAGTACAATAAAATATACCATTATATAACAATTTTTCCAAACCTACATCTAGATTTAGGTACCTTAATTTACCGTCGTAAATTGCACCCAATTGTCAAACTCCTAACAATTGCTAAATACACTTTCAACTTAACTCTAAGCCAAAAGTAGGAGTGTTCATCAACCAATTCAAACCGCAATAACTGAACCGAAAAATTGATAACCGAATAAATCGAAAATCAAAAAATCAAAAACCGAAAAAAACCGTAAATTTTAATTGGATTGGATCGGATTTCGGATTGGTTGATGAAAACCGATCCAATCCAAACTGATCCAATATATTAATTTCCCTCTACCTAATTGGGTCTTTTCCCAATCATAACCTAAAAAATGTTATTGAAGACAGTGGGTGATATAGATGATATTATATCACTAAAAGATTGAACCCATGTATAGAACCAGAGGAGGTAGATGATCAGAATTATCACTGTGCAATTATAAATATTAAAATTAAATAACTGACTTACTTGAAATCAGATGATGATGCAAGCAGAATGATGAAATCAGATAGAATGATATGCCAGAAGTAGAGGAATTAAATCCGAGTCCACAGAACGTGTCTCCTTAAGACAATTTGCCCCCTCACTGATGCCTAAGGTTGATGGACACTTGTCTCCCAGGATAGAACGAATTACGTCTGAAGAATGGTGGCACTACCAATCAACAGCCCAAACGAACACAACAATTGCCAGAAGAAATCACACCGGAGGATGAACAACAGTATGCAAAACCGGAAGGAGAAAAATTCCGGCAGAGTTTAAGTGCAGAAAAAACTGGATAAATTTCTGAAGGTGTCAGTGTCTATTTATAGACACTGACCGGTCACGATGAACAGTCGCCGGCGGCGAACCGTCGTGTCTGACGGCGGCGAACGGATGCGACCGGTGACTGTTCCGATGAGCAGGTACAACCGGTGACCGGTTCAGCGAGCAGACACACCGGTGACTGGTTCACGAAGGGAAAGAACCGGTTTGGTTCAATACTGCTCAAAAAATCCGGCGGGTAGAAACGTTTGGGTTGGAGGGAAGCAACGGTAAATATTTGGACAAAATATTAAAAAATTATTTAATAAAAAATTATTTTTTATTACACACTATGAACCGAACCGGCCGGACGGCGGCGGCGGCGCGCGCGTGTGTGGTGAACCAATGCTCACCTAGCTCCTCCCCCTACATAAAACATGTAGTGACCCAAGGGCCAATCTAAGAGAGGGAAGTGGGAGCTTATATACTCTCTCACTTCTTACTAATTGTCCAATGTGTGACCTGTTGAAACCCACACACCTCTTCATCTTCCCTTTTCTCTTTTCTTTATTAACCCACTTCTTATTCATAACCAATGGATCATTGTACATTAATTCATTCATTAATTCCAACAAAAAATTCTAAACCCTAACCAATCAACTAAATCCAAGAAAAAACTTAGTCACATCTCATTAACAAAATTTCATATATGAAAAGCTTCATATCTCATTGTCAAAAAAAAAAAAAAAACTATATTGTCGTTTCCTAATGCTTTTGTATTTCAAAAAAAGAAATTACAAAGCCAATATATACAAAAGATGTTATTTGTACAATAATCATGAAACAAATTTTAGGATTTTCAAAAAACCGAAAACCGATCAAATTCAAACCGAAAAAAATTGGATCGGATCGGATCGAATTTGAAAAAAAATCCAAACTGAATGGATGATTACATGATCAAACCGAAGAGATTGGATCAGATGATTTTTGCTTCCAAAACCAATCCAATCCAGACCGCGAACACCCCTAGCCAAAAGAATAAAACTCCAATTATCACTAAATAATTTCTCACATATCACCTACTCCGAAAATAGCTAAAACAAGAACAAAAGAATAATTTAAGAGCTACTTTACATGCTTCTAATCAATAAGCAAATAGATACGAATCAAACCTGATCGACGCACTCAATGAATTCGCCCATGTCTTGGTTGCCAAATTATTTTAAATTTGTTTAAGAAGAAATACTCATAGTACATGCAATGTGCTCTTTCTCTTTAATGCTCAGTCACACTTTGAAAAAGACTAAAAATTATTATTTTTATAGACTTTTTTTCAAAATCAATTACTAAAGAAAGATCTCTAAATTTTTGCGCTAAATCTGTTGTTTATCAAGATTATTATGATTTTTAAGAAAAATTTCTAAAATTTCTTTTTAAAAATAGAATCAAAATCTCCAAAAATTAATAAAATAGAATTAAATCTTTGAAAAAGGAATTTAATCTCAAATTATCTTTTTCTTTTTCAAATCAAAAATCAAGTCTTAAAAATCTATTTAGATTAAAAATAAAATTTTTCTATCTTACTCAGTTTCCAAAATATTAAGATAATATAAACAAAACATGATTAGGATTCATCTACATGAAATCTAAGATTATACCTTGCAATTTCGATTTTCGTGATTTCATGGTAATTATGTTGCATTGACTTCTTCATAATTCTTCATGATTAAATCTTGCAACAACAATTCAAAGACTAAACATATTGTTAGATAATTTAACTTCACTTATTTTGTTATCATCAAAATTAGAGAAGGTGTGAGACCCAACAATAATAAAAACAAATAACAAGTGAATAATTATGATATGGTTCAATGATGATATATATTAATCTTCCATGTCACTATTGTCAGGATTGTTGCATATATCAACGCATAAAGAAGAAAAATCAAAGAAAAGATAATTTTGTGAGAAAGAACACGATTTAGATTCTTTTTGCCTTCCTTGATGTATAAAAATCTCATTCATCTACCATCCACCGATAGAAACATGGCTTCTTTTTAGGAAAAGAACTAAACAAATCTCCACACATAAGGCCTGGTGCCCGTCAAGAAAAAAGTTTATTTGTGACGAAATTTTTTCGTCACAAATATTGTCACAAATGATAACTTTCGACACAAATAATCAAATTTCGTCACAAATACATTTGCGACACAGGAATTTGTGACGAAATTTACTTGTGACGTAAGAATTAGTGACGAAATTTCATAAAAATTTGTCACTGATAAAATTTTTTCTTGTATGCTCTCATGTCACATTGTTTACTCCCATATGGACCATGCTAGCTTTACATATATAGTTTCATTGTGTTATTAGAAAGGTGGCTAAGGCGATCATATATAGTCAATTTATCATTTTGTACAAAATTAATTATTAGTTAATGAAACTTATTTTGTATTTTATATATATAACCCTTATTTACATTTTTTATAAAGTAAAATAATAAAAGTTTCTAAGTATAATAATCAAGTAAGAAGAAATAAATACATCTATAATCTTTGAGAAAAATATTTATCTTTTTAAAGGATATAATTTTATGTTATTTTAGATCCTAACATTTGATTTCCATCAATCGGTTATATTTATTGTGAATTATTAATTAATTAATAAATTTTACACAATAAATTATAATCGTTAATTGATGGAAATCAACGATTAGTATTCAAAATAACACAAGACTATATCATTTAAAAGAACAAATATTTTTTCCATAATCTTTTTTAACAATATATATTTCATCTTCTTTCTATCGTTTGATTATTGTGAAAAAAGTAAAACTGAAATTAATCACTATTGGTAAGTGATGAATGTGTATTTGTAAGGGTGTTCGCGGTCTGGATTGGATCGGTTTTGGAAGCAAAAATCATCCGATCCAATTTCTTAGGTTTGATCATATAATCCATTCGGTTTTGATTTTTTTTCAAATCCGATCCGATCCAATCCAATTTTTTTGGTTTGGATTGGATCAGTTTTCAGTTTTTTGAAAATCTTAAAATTTATTTCATGATTATTATGCAAATAACATATTTTGCATATATTGAATTTGTAAATTTTTTTTTTTGAAATATAAAAGCATTAGTAAACTATAATATATATATATATTTTTTTTTGCAATGAGATATGAAGCTTACAAAGATAAAATTTTGTTGATGAGATGTGATTAGATTTTTTCTTGGGTTTAATTGATGAGTTAACGGGTCTTGGGTTTAGAAATTTTTAGGCTATGATTAGGGAAAGACCCAAATAAGTAGAGGGGAATTAATATATTGGATCGGTTTTCATCAACCCATCCAAAAACCGATCCAATTCAATTAAAATTTTCGGTTTATTCGGTTATCGACTTTTCGGTTTGGTCACCGTGGTTTAAATCGATTTGGATCGGTTGATGAACACCCTTATGTATGTGTAGTTTTTTTTTTTTTTTTTCAATTTCAATGAAGTGAAGCAAGAAACTAAGTTGTTATTTTTTTATAATGGCTATCTTAACGAATTTTTTGAAGTATTCTCGTTGCACCACTAACTCATGACGACGTACCAATTAAAACCAAAAAAATAAGTACAAGTATCATTTTTTGAATGGCAGCCGCACATACGGCTGCGGTGAAAAAGCATTCCTATCCTAGATATGTTTTGTGTGACGTATAAGAATTAATAGTTCAAGCTTATATTATATGTTATGATATTTTCAGTTGTTTGGTGTGACCATCATATAGTATAAGCTTATATAACAGAATATCTTAATACATCAAAATGATATATAACTTAATCAAGCCTAAGGGGGTGAGATGATAAGAGATTGATTTATTAATATTACTTATAAGTACAATTTTTAATAACTAATATATCATTTCAGTAATATTAATATATTAAAATAATTTTTAAAATATATTAATTTTTAAAATATTAGAGAATATTATCTTATACAATATCATACCAAACGCTAGATAGTATTAAAATTTAATAAGGTCTTCTCAAATCTTATACTATCAGGTTTTATATTATACTATGCATGCGTTAATGTTAATATATTTTTCGAAAAGATGCTCGTTTTGCTGCCTTATGAAGACTGGTTTTTATTATTATAATATTTTAATTTTTTTAAATGATAATCTTACTATCTTAGTCAAGACGCTGTAATGAGGAGTGAAGGGACTGAGGAAGCCACATGTACAATATTGTAAAGTTAGACTTAGGTGAGGTAAGGTGCACCTAAAACCTTCAATCATTCGTATGTTGGAAGGTGTCCTTCGACTAGTAATATTTTTAATTTTTTAATACATTTTTTATTGTCAAATGAATTTTTTATTCATTAAAAATAAATTTAACTTATTCAATAATTTTTTTTAAAAAAAGTACTGACATTTTTTTTAAATTGATGTAGTTGAGTTTCTGCTGTGTATATGACTTTTTTTTTCTTTCAGCAAGACTTACACAAATTTCGAAAAACAGAAATTCATCACTCAACAAACCAAACTAATAAAATAATCACAAAATCAACTCTGAACGTGCACTGTGCAATAATAGTTTACATGTGTATGGATCGTGTGGTTAATGATAACTTCAAATACTTAACTTATCTTTTAGAATTATTTTGTTGTTATTCATTCTTCCTACACTTTTTTCTATTTATATTTACTTATTTCTGATGCAATATTGTTGGAGGATGGTAGGAAAGGTAAAAAAAAAAAAAAAATAGGTAGAATAATTTATCCTTTTTAATATAAGTGATAATTTTAATAATAAATTTTGTCATATATTATTTTATATGATCAAATTATCTTACAAGATCCTAATCACTAATGAAAAAAGGATGATGAAAGATAACAGAAAAAAAAAATATTGAAATATGGAATGATAAAATTACCATATGTTGAAATGACAAAATTACCATATTGTTGATTTATTCATAAATAAATAGGATCGACATAATGTGATGATATTAAATTACACACAATGATATTTACCAAAAAAAAAAAATTACACACAATGATAAATTTCATATAAAAGATCAAAATTTTATTAAATCTTTGTTTTTTTTCCCACTCCAAAGTTGATTCTCCGGAATTTTTGTTTTTCCGGTCAAAACTCTTTTGGGGCTTATCCGAACTCCAATAATTTCTTGTACTGCAGCCAGTCTATACTTTGGGCCGAAAAATCATTTAAAATCCCAATTATCCACATGGACTTTTTTTTTTTTGCCAGTTATTAAATAAAAAAAAATGTGAGTTTCCGCTTTCTTTTTTGGCTCCTTTTATTTTGTATAAGCCATTTTTGTAGTTTCTCACTATATTCTACCGTTATTGATATCTGACACGATATGATATTTTGATACGTAAATTTTAAAAAATATTAGATTTTGATATGTTACAACACATTTTGATATTAAATAATATTTTAATTTATATAATGTATATATATTTAATATTCAATAATTTAACAAAAAAATAAAACTAATCTTATAATACTCATCAATTTTACAAAAAAACATAAGATGTAAATATTTACTATTATATTTTTAAATTAAAAATCTCTTATACACTCAAGTGAGATTTATTTGATATATATTTTTAAAATATTTATTATATCAGTTTGGTAAAATATTAATTAATTTTTTTATGATATATAATAAAATTTCAAATATCATATATATCAGAGTTTGACAAAACGATCAGCTATCGAAGAGTGTCAAATATGACATTTTAAGTTTTTCGAAATGTCAGTGTAATATAAGATTTTGACAACCTACTTTTATTTTAAAGACTCTTTTCTAACTATACTTTGAAATGTATTTGTTTTAAGGATTGTAAAGTTATTTATGAAAAAGTGAATATAAGGGGAAATAATTTCTGCCAAATTATTTTTTACATTGTCCATCACGCTTATCCTTTTTCTCTCCCTCTTTTCCTACAAGTGGTAGAGAAAATGATTTATGTTGTAAATGCAGAAATTATTTTACCATATAAAAATGTGATATTTTATATATTAATTCTAAAAAATTTATGTGTTTTATTTTGTTCTTTTCTATTTCATTCCTTTTTTTTGTTGTTATATATTTCATTCTTTTTTAATCATTTTAAGCACAACCATGGGTGTTTGGTAGGGGTTTTCCTCTTAGATACCTGGGCAACTTTTATCGGTATTTCTATTTGACCATGTTTGGTAAATGATTTTAACAAATTTTACCAGCAAATTGGTTTCCCCATCCATTATGATTCTTTTATAAAAATTGATCAAAAACACTGTTTTAAAAACCCACATGGAGGGTAGTATTTGGGATTTAGATGGAGAAGGGGAAAATGAGCGATATACTGGAGACAATAATGACCCTTGTATATATTATTGAAAGTGGAGTCTCTGTTTTATTTTCTTCTTCATCATTTTGATTAATTTTGTTCTTCTTTTTTAATACCCAATTACTCTTTAACATTGAAAAAAAAAAAACTGTTTTTGTTTATTTGGTATACCCCCAGTTACTCTCATATAGCAAAAGACTATCAATTTCACTAGTTTTCAATTACCCTCTAATTGGCGAAAATATTATCTATTTTCATTGTTTTCTCTGATTTTGTTTTACCTTGTCGTTTTCAATTCTGTTGAAGAATGAGAAATGAATTGGGTTGCTTTTGGTGATTAAAATTATATATATATATATATATATATATATATATATATATATATATATATATATATATATATATATAAGACTCAAGGGTTATTTTGGTAATTTAACTCTATTTTCCTATTAATATTTTACTTTCAATCAAACATAGACTTATAAAATTTAAACCAATTTTTACGATAATTTTTTGGCTTACTAAACAATTTTTTTTTTCACTTTCTTACCAAACTTATTTTCTAATTATTTCCCCAATAATTATATTTCTCTAGTAAAAAAATATTTCTCTAGTAAAAAAATATTTTTCCTTTACCAAACGTCCTCAATATTTGCTAAGTTTGCCCACGTTCAAGAAACCTATACCCTAACCCTCTGACTTAATAAAGATATACGAAGTCTGTATGTTTTTTTTTTTCTCTTCTCTTTATATGACTCATCTTATGTATATCATGCACTTTAATATATGTACGGGAGATAATGAGAAACATTAAAGAGTTTATTTTTCTACCGTCAATGTAGATAATTTATCTATATTGAGTTCAAAACAATATTATTTTAAGGCATAAATCAAAATATTTTTATAATTATAATTTATTTTAAGATTATAATAATCTTTTTTATTATAATTTTTTAATTTTTCAACCGAAATAATTCGTCTTAGATAACCTATCTACTATGTAGACATTAAAGCCAACATTAAATCCATTGAAAAAACAAGAGACATTTTTTCAACAAAATAAAGAGCGGTATTTCACAGCTTCTCTGCTGCTGCAAAAGCTTGAGCAATGGTGGCGGCGCTGCTTGGGCACATTTTGAAGACCCCAAAGCATTCATTTCTTCGCAGCATCAACAGAAGCTTTGACACTATCTTGTCGTCTTCTGTGCATGGAAAACCTTTCATTTTCACAACTTTGTCTCAAGGTACTTTCATTCTCTCTCACCATCACAACAGATCGTACTTCATGAATTTGGGTCTTAACACACCGGTTCCTCTCTCTTTCTTCGTGGGGTTTTGAAAAAGTTCATAACTTTGAAGACAAATAATGCTAAACTTAAAAAAAAAAGGAAAAAAAGGGCTAAAATGATAGCCTTTGCTAGAACTAGAACTAGAACTAGAGGTAGAGCTAGTCTTATTTTGCAGGGGTGTGTGTGTTGATGCATGCATCTTTCATTTAGATACTACAGTGAATTAAGATTCAGAAGGAGCAAAAATGAAAGTCAGTTGAATTTCTTCATGCAGTGAGATTGCTGGGAAATGCTGTAGAAGCTGTTTGTGGATTTGATGAGATGGTTGAAGGGAACCAGAGGAAGTTTTACATGGTTGGTGGTAAGGGAGGTGTTGGTAAAACAAGCTGTGCTGCTTCCCTTGCAGTTAAATTTGCAAATCATGGCCACCCCACTATGGTGGTTTCAACTGATCCTGCTCACTCCTTAAGTGACTCTTTTTCCCAGGTACCTAATGTGCCATGAAATTTTTTATGATATGAAGCTTTTATATGTTTTTAAGAACTTCCTCTTTAGTAGTTCTGCAATCTGGATAAAACTTCAGAGAGGTAATGCTACAGTTCCATTAGGATTTGACAGGGGGCAGGCTTGTTCAGATTGAAGGAGTGAATTCTCCATTGTTTGCTCTTGAGGTAATCATTTTGATTAAACAGAACAGAACATTCCAAATTCAATATTGCTTGGTTGGTCTGTTGCAAAACTGCCATGTCACTCTATGTTGAACCTTTTCATTGTTGACAGATAAACCCTGAGAAATCTATGGAAGAGTTACATACGAAAAGTCAGAAACTTGGCGGTGGGGGCGTTAAGACTTTAATGGAAAGCATGGGACTTGGAATGATTGCTGGCCAGGTGGTTTGTGCATTTAGTTATGAATGTTGCTTGATGTAATTGTTTATGACTTGGTTATATATAATACCAATGATCTTTTTATAATATTCAGTTCTAATCTTTGTTTGGGGCTCATGATTTGCTTTATTATATGATTAACCTGCAAATAATCACTTAATGAAAGTAGTACATACTTAGCTAAATGTAGTCCCCATTAGGATCAAAGGAAAACTGTAGTCAGCTACTATTGACAATTGCTAAAGACACAAATTAGAAATTGCTAGAACATTGAAGAAAAATTGAAGTTTTAGACATTCTCTTTGGAAGTTTGGTATTAAGAACTGCATTGTCTGTGTGGTGATACAAGTAAGCAAACTCTTAATATTTTTTAATCCATTTGATTCGATGTTTGTTCTTGTCTATGTCAGGATGTGAGTCTACGTTAAATGCTATTATAACATTTCTTTTCTCTTGTTTAATGAAATTGCCATAGTTAGGGGAACTCAAGCTGGAAGAGCTGTTTCATACTCCTCCACCCGGAACAGATGAAATCATTGCAATTTCCAAGGCATGCTTTTCTTTTCTTTTCTTTATTTTTTTTTTTAACATCCAAATGATGCGGATATTAAACATACATGAAGATGTGCTCTGCTTCTGTTTCCTAATTATGCTGCTTTGATCCAGGTGATGCAATTTCTTGAGTCACAAGAATATAACATGTTCAATCGGATAGTTTTTGATACAGCACCAACAGTACGTAAAAATTATTGGTTCATTTATGATGTATTTAGATTTATTTAGAAAAAATGATTTTTTACATCTCTTAATTTCATTTATAGGGTCATACACTTCGGTTACTGTCACTGCCTGAGTTCTTGGATGGATCTCTAAGCAAAATAATAAAGGTATAATCCATGTGCATATTAAACTTTATCTAAATGTATAGTGTCAGTTTACCAAAAAAAAAATGTATAGTGTCATCTATACTAGAATTTTACTAACAAAATCAATTACATTATCCAGTTGAAGGCAAAATTGGGTTCAGCCTTCAAGTCTTTAATTGGAAAAGAAGAACCTCAAAGTGATGCTGTAAGCTATTATATTGTTATTATATGATTTTTCCCCCTTTTGAAATTCTAATGTTTGAGCCTGCAGTCAGACAACCTTGAAAAAATTAAGGAGAGGGTAGCAAAAGTACGGGACCTTTTCCATGATTCAGACACTACCGAATTCATAATAGTGACGATCCCTACGGTATGTTAAGCTTCTGTTTTGCAAGACAGACTGGAAACTGAAATTCCAAAGTTGAAAACAAAATGTTTAGCAATTGGCATTCATTTTGCAAGACAGACTGGAAACTGAAATTCCAAAGTTGAAAACAAAATGTTTAGCAATTGGCATTCATTTTGCAAGACAGACTGGAAACTGAAATTCCAAAGTTGAAAACAAAATGTTTAGCAATTGGCATTCATTTGTGCCAAGTTTATGGAGTTGGTTCTTCATTGTAAGGTCACAAACTCAAAAGTGTAATTTACTGCTTTATTTTATGTATAATAAACTTTGATCCCATAATAAGTAGTTTTGAATTGTCATATTTTTGCAACTTTTTACAAATGGAAGCCTTTTTAGTTAATTTTAAATAATATCTTAAGGAGTTGAACAACTCAAACTTAGCAATGAATTTATTTTCAAAGAAGATAGAGGAGTCTTTGTGAACTAGAGAAATCTTAATGAGCAGTCCATGTTATATCATAGACAACTAAACTAATCATATGCTTTGAAAAATGTTGATCACGCAAAATGTCAGTGATTACTTTTTATTTTTGTAGGTTCTGCATTCAACAAAACCATTTGCTTTGGCCTACATGCATATTCATACATAAATGTTTTGCAAAAAGGCCTTGTGTTGATGTCGTTCTAGCTGAACATCATGAGCTAGAACTATGCTAATTCTGGTAATCAAGCATGCTTTAGAACATAGCAGCATTTTATGGGATGCATGTGGATTCAACCATAATTAATTCCTCAAGCAGAGTCATTCGAATGACTTTCTTACTTATCCTCAATATGATTGCATTATACTTTTTGTCTGCATAACATTTTCTTTTTTCCTTTCTAACCTTTGTTTTACTTTTATCTATATACAATTTGCGCTGCAACCACATTGTGATCGATTGATTATAAACTATCCAAGGTTATGGCAATCAATGAATCCTCAAGGTTACATGCATCCTTGAAGAAAGAAAGAATTACTGTCAAAAGACTTGTCGTTAATCAGGTCTTGCCTTCCACATCAGACTGCAAGTTTTGTTCGATGAAAAGGAAGGTAATCTGAAATTATCCTTCCATGTTTCTATCTATGTGTATTAATTCGTCGTCATGGGGTTTTCACATTTATTATTGGTCAAACTTGCTTGGTGAGATTTTATACATCTTTTTTCTATGAGAACATTGAAATTTGTGTAGGTTTAATAAGCAGTAAATAATAGGATTGCATATTTTAGATAAACACAGGACATGATGCATCAAAAAGATGGAATCAAATTAAATTTATGCTGGGAATATGTCTTAGCAATTTGGATTTTGGACGTAAGTGCTTGCTACAGTAGCTGTACAAGCAAACTGTTCTGATGATGATGATGATAGATTTATAGGGGTGGCGGTATAGTGAGCAAGTTCTAGCCACAGCTCAAAATGTTGTACCTTTTATTTAACATTCACACGGAAAAGGCTGTTTAAAATAATTATTCTTCTCAAGGAAATGTATTGATAATTGTTAGCACAAGAAACTAATTAAGGCATTGAATATAAAACTTATCCGCTTGATTATTGTTTCTGTTAATGCAGGATCAAATGCGTGCAATTGAAAGTATCCACAATGATCCAGAACTTGCTGGTTTGAGATTATGCGAGGTACCCTTAGTGGATATGGAGATAAGGGGTGTCCCGGCTCTCAAATTCATGGGGGATATTCTTTGGAGATAAAAATTACATTAGAGAATTTATGAGTTTCAAGAATATGGTTCACGTTATAGAGGCACTGATACATTCTTTTAAATTTTAGACGTTAGTCTATTATTGTTTTTTTTTTTAATGAAATACACTGGTGTAATGTGTTCACAATTCCACACTGATAGTTTTTGACACAGCACAAATGATCTGTTACAACAATCAATTCACGCAAGCATTTATTGAAAGATTAGAATAATTTATTAATCTACATATTAGTTGATTGTATCATATCATACAATTTGGCTACTGTTACCACCAGACCAATTGATGGAGGCATGAATGATAATGTTAAAACTTAAAACTGTTGAAGCTTAGTCTTATGCAGAGCTTGTTGTTGAAACATATTGGAAACTAGAAATTGCGTTAAAAACAGCAATCAGGGAGAAAGGGGTATCTTTTAAGGGAAGTCTAATGCTACGTTATCCACACCTAACAATTTGTTGTCAAACATGCTCTGATAATCTTGTGTTCATGCCAGGATACAACCCATGTCACATTGCTTTACGAGTTGTTGGGCACAGGTCACAAGTTGTAGCACCAGCCAGAGTCTTGGACATGCTGTCTTTACTTTGTCCAAAAAGAAATCAGAGGGATTGAATTGCTGAAACTACTTCTTCTGGAAGGTTATCATACAAAAAAATGCAAGCATGCGACTAATTATTCCTGTTACAATAAGAAGGCCTAAACATTGATACCAATGTTTGAGATCATAGCCATAGGAATGGAGTGCACCACATCGACTTATTAACCAAACTCCTGCATATCTGTATGGAAGAAAATTATCTAGCAATCAGCATTTAGTAAACGTAGAGATAAATCAGCATCAACATATCAGAAGAAAATCAAACCTTTGTGCATTAGATATTACAAATGCTTCAAGAGCCCACTTGGTGTAGCACAGGTCAGATAGAAAACGAATATATTTGCTATCTTCTTCATTATCATAGGTTGCTACGAGAGTCAAAACTACTGGAAGTAACACTGACCACTGCATGGCACACAACAAATGACATGTAACTAAGAATAAGATATAAGCACATCACCTGCTGATGAAAGGGAATTGATCCTTCTCATGTGATATGAGGTCATGTGCAAGGATCTTAGCCGTTCAAATACAAATCAATGGTTATCCTTTATCTTAATGCATTCTTTTATCACTATTGATTTGTACATGAACAATTAAAATCCCTTTATATGACCTCATGTTACATGGGAAGATCTATTTCCTGGTTGAAAAGATTAAATACTCACCAGTTGGGCTGGACCTGGTTGAAAGAAGATTGCCAACACATAAGCTATGCCAGTGACACAATACACCAAACATAGCAAAACAATGTAGTTATCTATGACAGATGATCTTGGATTGTTGAAGAAATAGAACATAGAGAGATAAACCAAAGGTTTGACAATTGTACTGAAATGGTCAACCGTATCCTTTGAAAGAAAGTAAGCCAGGCTACTCATGCCAGAAGCACTTTCCCTCCAGTAGTGCAACTTATCCAATGCGAATGATCTCAGAGCCGCAATCTTGGAAAGGAGTGCTGAAAGCAAGACAATATCAGATGACAAAGAAGTAGGTAAGTTGGTAATAATAATAACTAGAGGAAGGTTATATTTACAAATTTTTTGTTTACAAACTCTTACAAACTACACTATGTCTGACCGGTCATACTTCAATCAAGAGTGTATGACCGGTTATATTTAGTGTAATTTGTAAAAGAAGTTTGTAAACGGATCATTCCCCTAATAACTAGTAACAAATTTAGATGAAACTTACATACTGCTATTACAGTGTATGTATAGCCGGTTGCTCCAAACGATTCATCACTCACTTTGGCAAGTGTTCCTAAGCAGAGGCCAGCTATCAGCAAAATCAGAAAATCTACAAATTGTGTTCTAGCTTCTCGTAGTCGCTGCTTTCCAACTCTGCATGGAACAAAGAGCAAAATCAAAATCAAGTTTTGACATTTCATTAACAGAAATATCCTCCCTCTTGTAACTTACCTTCCAAGAAAGTATTTGTATTGTTGGAACGCTCCTGGTGTCAACCGATTGGACAAATCATTTGAATTTAGGAAGTTGTGTTGAAGGTTGTCCCTCTTCAACTCAACGGTGTACTTTACATCCTGCCAAAGTTCTCCAGCAAAGGAAGGTGCATCAGCATTCTGTTCAGGCATGGCTGCTCCATGTGCTGAACCTTCACCACTTGTGGCGGCTAATCCCTCAACACTCTGTAGCATATCCATAGGCACCGGGTAACCATTATGAAGCATCCATCTAACTGGTAGTTGTTTGTAGTTTACTCCTGAGCTTGCACTTGGTTTTAATATTCCTTCTAAAATGTCAATGTAGTAATCTGGAGGGTTGACACGGTCAGGGACAACAATCCCCAAGCTTGAAAAGTACTCTTCCACTTTGTTCACGGGTCCATGATACACTGTAAGACCTCCTTTTGCAAGCAGTATAAAATCATCAAACATCTTGAACAAGGTGTAACTGAAGATCACACAAAAATAGAATTAAAAAGATCATTATTTTGGGTTACCAAAGAGAAAAATAACAGTTAATCTACTTGATTTCATGTCTTGAACAACCTCTCGGAAAAGCTTAAAATGTTAGGTGAAGACACATGAATAGATTCGTGTTATATCTCTATCACAACCCCTGCCGTAAAGAGTCCTTTGGACTTAAAGTGTAGACAATGCTAATTTATCTTGTGCTGAATTTCAACTTTTTTATTAGAAAAATGTGGGTGGTAAGGATCAAACTCTAGATGAGTTAATCATAGAGCTCTGGTACCATGTCAAGAACTAACTCTTCCAAAAGCTTAAGCCGTTAGATGAAGACACGTGAATGGATTTATAATATATCTCTAACATCCCAAACACTCATAATGGTAAGTGACTCTACTGTGTGGTAGGTTTCAGGAGCTGTTTTCATATTTTACAATTACCTCGGTTGGTGAAGGACCATACATATGTTTACTCCTTCAAGAGCCTCACGTCTAAGTGCTTTAAGCAGTAACTGAGAAGATGAGCTGTCCAAACCAGATGTGGGTTCATCCAAAATTAGAAGGGAAGGTTCCATAACCATTTCCAGTCCTACGTTTACTCTTTTCCTTTGACCTCCAGAGATTCCTCGCTTCTCCACTGTCCCAACCAGAGAATCCCTTATTGCCTGCAGACCCAAGGACTCAATGACTCTTTCAACCACTAACACCTTCTCTTCTTTCGGTAGATCAGCAGAGAGTCTACAATGGCATATAAATATAGTAAAAAGTGAGAGGAGATGCAAGAAAATGCATTCAATACTCTTAAACCTCTAATCTACTTGGCATATGAAAAAGAGTAGCTAAATAATTACCAGTTTTTATAGAAATATTTTAAACTGTACTTGTTAACATGAGAGTCATGCAAGAGAATAAAGTGCTCTCAATATGGAGCATACCTGCATCTGGCACTGAACCACAGATTCTCCTCCACAGTCAAATTGCCATGCACAATATCATCTTGTGGCACAAAACCAATTATCTTCTTGTATGACCGAATAGATGATTCCTGGCCATTTACAAAAACTTGCCCAGTTGTGTTACATCCAGTTGCTTTTCCAGTTAAAGCAGAAAGAAATGTTGTCTTACCAGCCCCAGAAGGGCCCATAACTGCTGAAACTCTGCCAGGATATATTTTACCAGTCACACTTCTTAATAGATGTTTGTTTTTCCCTTTCAAAGTGAGGGTTAAATCTTTGAAAGCAACCTCAATGGTAGGTCTCTTCCTTATCTCAATATCACTGGCCATTGAAATCACTCCAGAGAAGGTCAAGTT
Source organism: Gastrolobium bilobum (assembly GCF_033153095.1). NCBI lineage: Eukaryota > Viridiplantae > Streptophyta > Magnoliopsida > Fabales > Fabaceae > Gastrolobium > Gastrolobium bilobum. The sequence goes on along the minus strand of NW_026895335.1, from coordinate 51,216 downwards.
TTTATTTTGTTCCTGTAAAGCCTTTTCTTTCTCAATCTGACCATATGCATACTTGAAAATTTGGCTCTGAGTATGCAATGCCTTACCCCTTGGTGCTTGCTTTTTGACATTTTTATCTCCTATCTGTAGATTAAACCCTTCTTGACTGTCAGGGTCTTCCTCAATGTCATTTATTATTTTTGTGAGGTTGCTTTTATCCTTTTTCTTTCCTTTTGATGTACCAGCACCTCCTGGTGCCATAGGTGGTAAGACACCTTTGAAATCTGACTTATTTGAAGTTTTTTTGCGCGAAAAAGTACGCGATAATTGTGATTGCAATCCTACTGCATGCTTCTTAGCAATATCTTTTGCAGATTTCCATTTTTCACGTGCTTGTGTTTCTCTTACACTTTGTGCAGCCCTTTCTCTTGATTTTGCTTGTCTTCTTTCTCGAGTTGCAAGAACTTGATCAGAACAGTTATATATGATAATAAGCATGAAACACAAGCCAGCCTGCATTGAAAATTGAAGAGTCAGTTCCACTGGACCATTGTGCACCTCCATGTTCTAACTTGCTACATATTCCTCTATGTATGAAATAGTTATGTAACTTATGCAATGAGCAATAATTCATAAATTGTAATGTTTATAGATTACTCACAAAAACCAGGACACCATATGCAGTAATATTCTGATTTGCTGATTTAGGCTCACAAGTTGCCAACCTGAAACACCCTGGAGAAGAAAAAAATCAAGAAAGGAGAAAGGGTCACTGGAATTGTTATCTTGCACTACAGTTAATCAGCCTTCACACCCATGGTAAAAGCGTATTTCCTACTGATGTATAGTTGTATTATATATGCATTAGCATATTGACTATCAAATGAATAATAGATACATCAAGTAATAGCAAAAGAATGATTCTTTTGAGAGTAACATATTAACGTCTGCCAACTCCAAAGCCTTCGTATGAGATTACTTAATACTTGATGACACACCTAATAACTTGCCCCTGTAGTCACATTATATAAATTTCCCAGACTTACTTTGCAATTATTTGCATGGGTAAGGCTACATACAAGAATTGCTCTTACCCCACACTCGCTAGACGGGTTTAATTAGGGAGTGGTTTATGAACATAGAGAATGAGAATGGCCATAGAAGAATATGATTACTGGTAGTAACTTCAACTCGAAAAAAGAGAGATCAAATAACAGCCTTGGAAAACTTACGCTCTTGTGCAGTAGAACCTGTTCTGCAGTAATACCTGCAATTTATATATAAAAGTAGCTCAGAATAATATATATATATATATATATATATATGTACACATTAGAACAGACAATAAGCAGAAGCACTGAGAAACCAAGTGGCTGCTTATAAATTTAAGAACAAGTGCTAAAAGTTAAGAAGTTTAGGGATAAATATTAATACCCCTCTTTGCAAGGATTTTTTATGATTGTAGATGGACAGTATGATCCTGCTGAACAGAATACCTCACCACTACTCATAATGTCTGCCCAAATATCTGCTCCCCCACAAGTATGGTTAGCCTTTCCAGGAGGTAGCTGATAACGATATCTGCATATTGATTCTGCTGATAAATATTAAAGTATGCCAAAAATAAGAATGCAGAACAAGTAAAACCAAAAGGGAAGGACTTACGGTTCACATATTCCACTAGTTTTATTGAGCTCCGCACGTGGACAGTAAGACCCCAATGGACAAGCTTCAATGGCATACAAAAAAAGATGGCAACAAATGAATGACATTAGAGCATTCAAACACATAGAGAACATAACTACATAGGAAAAGACATATGAAAAATGAAAACAACAATATAGTGTTTGTGTTGGATGTTGTATAAGCATAAATACTCACGAATCATGCAGGTGATACCATGAGGGCAAAAGAAACCTTCACAACAAGGTTGACATTCAACAGATCTAACAGGTATCTCCTTTTTGTTACTGTTAAGGTCTACTTTCTGATTAGCTTTACATCCCCATCCAGGTTCACATCCATTAACCCATGAGCTCAAATTACAGTTTATGTTGGGCTTCAAAAAGTTGGATTTGGTGCTGGTAGCAAAACTTCTGGCATAGGCTTCTATTTCTCCTGCTGTGCACACGCGTTGTGTAATATCTCCTGAAAATGTCACCAAAAAACAACACAAAATGTCCCAAAAACTATCAAAACACAAGTCCTTACACATTTTGCATGATTACATTTATTTTTCCTCATGTACATTTATGATGATATGATATGATCATATTAATATTTATACAAGTGCTAGACTTATGTGTCTATTAAATTTTTGTACATTTATCATTACCCAATATACACATATCAAGTACCTTTCATTTGCTGGGCACAAATGGTCAAAAAGCTCAGATCTTTGGTGAAATTGAACGCCCCATCCCAATCAGAGTCCCTGATCAAGGAAAAACAAAGTATGTCATTTATATGAATTAACACTACAAAACATGAAAGTTATTTGTAAACAGGATTGGTACTCACACATCAAGTATGCAATAACCCAACTCTTTTTTTATTGCAGCTTTGAAAACAGTTGTATAATTGGACATGCTACGGTAAATTTGCTGGGCGAATATCTCAACCCCAGCACCACCAGAACCTTTGTTCTGACATGAAACTAGTCCTGGCCCCACAATGAAGCTGATCAATACTACAATTATAACCAAATCAACCTTCCTTATTATCTCCTTTGGTCCCTCTATTTTGCTCATCGTAGATTTGTTTCTTTTTTTTATTATTATTTATATACAATTTGGAAGATTTATTGATAACAGAACGAAAAAAGAAATTCATAGGTACAAAAGGGTAGATTCATGATGAATATTGGTTGAGGAGTAGAGAAGCAGAACGGCAAGAAAGAGAGAAATGGTAATGGAGAATTGGGAACCAGAGAGAGAGAGAGAGAAAGCGCATTTTCCTATGAAGAAATGGCGGCAAGGAGGAAGAGTTGGCGATGTATGTGGGAGCAGCATTTGCTTATAATCAAATGAAACAAATTTTACGTAGTCCATGAATTTTTTACTGAATGAATTATATCTACAAAAAATAAAAACAAAAACATATGTAACTACGTACGATGATGTTGCAATTACGACAAGTGTCACACTTTCAAGTTTGTCTCTCAAAATGACACATATGCTGAAAAAAACATCGTACTCCAACTTATTTTAATGTTGTGGCACCCATACAAGTACAATTTGTATGCGCTAAAATTTATATATTGTTATATAAATTGTTGTGTTTATCTATCATGAAAAAAGATAGAGGAAAAAAATTGTTGTGTTTTCTTAGTGTTCTATTTGTTTTTTCTCTTTAGTCGTGATTAATTATTATATCTTCGTAATAGTTTTTGTAATTGTTAAGATATATAGTCCCACATTGGTTGTATGTGCAACTAATATGGAGTTTATAAGGTCTTGGACACTCCCACCCTTTGAGCTAGCTTTTGGGGTGATGTATTCCAAAGTTCTTTACATTGTATCAGAGCCTCGCCGCCCCCCACTTTCTCTTGTGGACTTTCTTAGCACAGATAGGCTGGGCTGTTGCATCTTTCACTCTTTAAGCTCAATGGGCTCTCGTGTGAGGGGGCGTGTTGAGATATATATATATATATAGTCCCACATTTATTGTATGAGCAACTAATGTGGAGTTTATAAGGCTTTGGGTACTCCCACACTTTGAACTAGCTTTTGGGGTGGTGTATCCCAAGGTTCTTTACATGGTATCAGAGCCGGCCCTTAAGGTTTTGGGTTAAGACATGGTGTCGGATCCACTTGCTACGGTTGGTGTAGCCTTAGCTCATTGTTGGTGGTTCCCCGCCATAGGCTTCCCTCTGGACCCGCCTGACATTGGTATCAGATATATAAAACCATTAAAAAGCCCTCACCCACTAGCTTAAGCTTTTGGATTGAATTGGTTCTTTACATGGTATCAGAGCCTCGCCGCCCCCCACTTTCTCTTGTGGCGTTTCTTAGCACAGGTAGGATGAGCTTGTTGCATTGTCCACTCTTCAAGCCCAATGGGCTTTCGTGTGAGGAGGCGTGTTGAGATATATAGTCTCACATTGGTTGTATGTGCAACTAATGTGGAGTTTATAAGGTCTTGAGCACTCTCATCCTTTGAGCTAACTTTTGGGGTGGTGTATCCCAAAATTCTTTACAGTAATAAACAATGTTATTCATATATTGTTATACATCAGCATCATTGTATAAAACTATTTTTTAAGAAAGACTATAGTTCAAAAGTTTAGTACTAACTACGAGAAATAATGTCTTTCTACCTTTGTGATATTTATGTTAGTAATGATAGAGATTTTGATTCAGTCACAAAGAAGTTAGGAAAAATCATTCAATTGTAACCGTAAATAAAAGTTGTTATAATAGAACATTCATTGAAAATAATATCAAGAATTACTTTTTTTGTGTGTTGTCATTTGTCCGTCCTCTGTTTCTTTCTCTTAGAGCTTTTCACGTAAGCTCTTCTAACATTGATGCTTTCATTTTGAACACCATGTATGGTTTTCGTTCTCTAAGCAGCCATGTGTTTGGTTTAAAGGGGAGCGTTGCTGAGAATTCATTTCTCAAGAATGCTATTATCTTGGCCAAACTATACACCTACAAGGTCACCGAAAAATATGGTTCCTTAACCAAACATATTGTCCAAGCCCCTATTTCTAGAACAATTGCTGATAGGTATTCCAAGAAGGATTTTCCAGACATCTGTGAAGATTTTGAGTTGTTCATGAGGGTAAAGAGTCGCTTGACAAGTTGCCTCCACCATGTGGGAATTGATGAATAAATTTTTCCCCTCACTTGGACCTTGAGACAAGGTCCCTTTTGTAAGGGTGGGTGATGATACAGTCATAAAGAAGTTAGGAAAAGTCATTCACTTGTAACCATAAATGAAAGTTGTTACAATAATATATCGGTTTTACTTCTCTCATGTTGTAGGAGAGAATTTATCTTATATTGTGAGATAAATTAAGTGGGGACCACCAATTTTAAAAAAAAAATAAAAAATAAAAAAAAGTGAGGCACGTCTTTTTATGTGAGTATAACATGAGAGATGAATCTTATGTAACATAAAAGTATAATTTCCCACAGTATATAGGGTTTATACATAGGGTTTTATGTTTGTTATGTTACATGATGTGACATAACTTTCCTACACACACAATTTTATGTGGGTCCCATCCCTTGATTTTTCTCTCTCCGTTTTTCTCTCTCCTCTCTCTTCTCAATTGTGTGTGTAGGTTTGTTATGTTACATCATATAACATAACAAACATAAAACCCTTATACATATTAAATAGGAAGGCGGGTATCAGAAAGGTATCATTGAAAATAATATCCAGAATTACTTTCTTTTACGTTTCATTTGTTTGTCCTCTGTTTCTTTCTCTCAAAGCTTTTTGCGTAAGCTCTTCTAACAGATTTAGAGAAAGAACTCAATAATTTCTAGAAACAAAATATGTTATTGATGAACCTTTTGTTAGGAATGTGAATTCCATACTCAGGAGAGGAAAGAATTGAGTATTACTAAATTTTCGTAAAAGCTCCCTTCTAGTTTATAAATAATCATTTCAAGCAAACTTTGATATATGAAAAGAAAAGCTAATCAATACATTTAAATAATCCATAATATATAATATATCACAATTATAGAACCTATACTAGCACATTCAAGACATCAAAGAAGCAATTAAAGTTCTAGAAATAAAGAATTCAGAGTTTAGAGAATTACAAACACAATATATCTTGGATCGGTCACCACCACTTGTGATATATGTCCAGAATGAAGTCGATCGATCAATTCTTTCATTATTTGTCAAGCTTTGCGGGTGCTTGACAAACCGCTACAACTTCCAAGCTTCCTGGTACTTGGTAACCTTACAACCTTTAAGTTTATAAGTACTTGGCTACCTCTCAAATACAATGGGTCTCACAACCCTCTCAACTCAAGAATACAAATGGAAATATTTGGAAATGAATATACACTCTTAAAGTGTGAATAATATAAATTGAAGCACTTTGGGCATACAGATTTTCAAGATATGAGCTCAAGAATGTATGATCTTTGAATGATATTGAAATATATGTAAATGATGATCAAAATACTCTCAAAATATGCTTAAGATGTGTAAAAATGATGCCCAAAATGTTTAAGAGTCGTTTGGGATGTATATATAATGTTTCCATTGAAAACTAGTTGTTATAACACTTAATGGCTAGTGAGTAATCGATTACTTTCGTGGAGTAATTGATTACTTTCATCTACAACTTGACAACAAGAACATTGTTTCGTATTTTGGGCATAAAGTGAGCTATTTTTATTGAATTGATGTAATCTTGGTCTCTCTGGAAAGATAAAAGAGAGATCTACAACTTCTATGAGAATATAAGATCCAAATCCATCATCTTTAATAAAAAAATTTCTCTGAAAGACAGCAATCAAATTATGCAGCAAATTTTAAGTTTAAATGTTTTTTAGCTTGCTTTCAACCATTTTTTATGAAAGATCTAGACTTGATAAATATGTTTTGAAGTTGTAAAATATGTCAAGGATTTTTTCCATGGATTTTTCAAATTTCTTTTAAGTATATAAAAGGTTGTGAATTATGCAATTTGAAAAACATGTTTACTTTGAGAAAATCTTTGAGCTCATGCAATGCAATCTACCATATACTCTTACATGTGAGTCTAAGTCTTAGAGATATAATTATAAATAAGATTTTGGACTTCAATTTTTATCTTAGTGCATAGACCTTGACGCTTTTCTTGACTTTTGCACTTTACTTATTAGATTGGCAATACTTGGCCCTTTGTTGGTTTTGATCCTTTTTTACAATGGCTATGATATTGAGCTTCTTTAGATGTTGTCCATGGTTCTTTGCCTTTGAACTTCAAGGCTTATCCTTGTTTTTTCCACTTTGATGACTCATTATAATTCTTGTATGACTTTATTATATATCTTTAATCTTTACATAGGCATGATACTTTTTGCTCTTGATCAAGGTTGTTCTCTTATTGTTGTTGCCATTTTGTTATCATAAAAATATACCTTGTATCTACACCTTTTTCCCCAAATTTAATAGGCTGAATGATACAAGTTATGTTAATTCCTTGGACCGGTGATTTATATTATATCAGTCCAGTGATAAGTCATGGATTCTTATTATATGATGAATTAGAAATGGTTTTGAATTGATGCAATTGTATATTATCCATACAAATTGTATGATTCAATGATTTATTATTATTATTGTTGTTGTTGTTATTATTATTATTTCTTTACTTTCATCAATTCTCATAAAACAAATTGAAAAGTTGAATAAATTTAAATTATTAAATGAAAAGGAATTAAAGGGACACTAGTGAATGCATCCCATTTGATTATTTCATTTTTCATTTTTATTTTTTCTGAAACAAGATATTCAAACATTCAATGCATCTTATTTTGCTTTATCAATGCTCTTTTTCATTATTTTCAAACAAAGGTTTCAAGCATAAATTTATTCCTGGCATGCACAAAATTTTGTTATATCATTGCTCTAACTTCATTTTTTTGAAATACAAACTTCATGCAATGATTTTATTTAATTCGTTTATGACTTGTGACTTACAATTTTGTTTCGTAAGAGTTATAGTTAAGTTGTTTTGTTAATTTTTAGTTTAAAATTGTTATATTAAATATCATGTGTTGTCTATATGATATATGATGGGACGAAAATTCGTACCTATTTAAGCCCATTTTGATGGTAAAACTCTATCCGTTCCGGTAACTGGTAACCATTTTTTGCCTTAAAAACATGTTCCTAGATGTTGAGAACAAAAGCACTAGAAGGGAACAGATGATGATGTAATCAGTTGATAATGCCAGAAAAGGGGAATGGTTTGAATTAGTTGCACACCTGTTCCACTAACATCCTCTCTGACCACTTTGCAGGAAACATTGAAAAGAAGCTTCCAAAAAGTAGAAAGAAGTACAACAATCAAGCAGGAAGAAACATGTACAGCAGAGAATAAAGAGCGGCCATTGGATTAGAGAAAAAGCAAGCATGTGGGTTTCAGAAGAAAAAGGCAAATTTCAACCTTAAGTTGTCCCATCTAACAACTTGCTTCACATATCAAAGCACTATTGCACCACCTCTTTATGCAATCAAGGAACCTATGTAGCACCGATACCGACACGGGACACGTGACACGATACGACACGACACTCCGACACGTAAATTCTAAAAAATATTAGATTTCGACACGTTAGGACACGTTTTGATATCAAATAATATTTTTAATTTATGTAGTGTATATTATATTTAATATTCAATAATTTAACAAAAAAATAAAATAAAACTTAAAATATTCATCAATTTTGCAAAGAAACATAAGATATCCTAAATATTTATATTAAATGGTAATTGTAATCCAACGAATCTAATAGTTGGAACTAAAAACTCAACGCAACCCAACCTTTGAACTTTTTTTGAATTTATATAATGCGTGTTGGAGTGTCGGAGAGTGTCGGAAAGTGTCGGACACGACACGTCAGAGTTTTTGAAGTGTTTGTGCTTCCTAGCATGGAACAACTAAAGCACAATCACAAGATTATCATCCACTCTTCTTTCCTATAAATAGGATGTCCCAACACGAAGAAAGCATCGAATTCTTTAAGAAGAGATCACCTAGTGTAGTCTAAGTTTCTGTTTTTCAATCTTATAGTTTCAACAATAGTTAAGTGACAAGAACCCTTCCTCCATTTTCTTTCCACCATTCGAGACTCCTCACAAGCACTATCTATACTTCTCCATTTTATTTCTTTGTAAAATAAGCCTATTTCCTGTTAAGTAAAGGGAACGTCCTTAAGAGCATCAGCACCCAATAATATACTTCGAGCTATTTTTCATTTATCTTTGAATATTGCATTCACCATAATCACAATTTGAAAATTAGATTAACAAAGGAGATACACATCTGTGAACAATTGTGGATGAAAAAAATAATATATATAAAAATCTTAAATCTCTTTATTATTTCCTTTTTGCCACGACATCTTTCACCTTAGGTCAACTTCGTCCTCACTTATTAGAGCATTGCTATCTCACTATTAAAAAATTCTACATCAAAGTTTGCAAACAAATCAAACTCAAAGGGTGGAGATGCTTGCTCAAACTTTATGCCTTCAAACATGGCAGCTGAATTTGCATCTTGACCTGTAGTTTTGTCCTTAGCTGGTGATGGCAAGACTGAAGCTGATGCAGGTGCAACAACGATGGAATTTGGTGTGTCCACAGGAGATGACATTGTGGTGCCAATGGTGGCAATAATGGAAGGCTCAGCTTGGCGTAAAAGCCACCCAATGGTCTCGCCATGAGTCTTATAGCCTAGCTCATGGGTGAGTTGGAAGATGCGAGCAGCACACAATGATGGCAAGAGAACGCGACATTCTCGCCCATTCACCTTGGCGTGGCGATCCTTTTTAGCTTTAAAAGGAGGTAGTTTTTTGTTAATGGCTTTAAGAGGGAAAGAGGTCTCAGATTTCATAGGTTTGGGTTGGTTGGCTAAAAAAGTAGATGGAGAAGAAGAAAAACATGGAAAGGCCTTATTTAAACTAGTAATTTCTCTGAACTCGTTATATTTTGTGATGCTTTTCTCTATTTTGATCACTTAACACTATCACTAGGAAAATAAGGTTTAGTATAAACTCTCATTTTAGAGGGTTCATAAATATATAGCGTAGCGGGAAGAGAATTATTTGCATTTTTTCTTTCAAAATTTTAAAGTTAGAATATGGGTTGTGAATGATCTAAGCTTAAATTTCTGGTCTAGTGAACGAATATAGAAAAATCATTAATTTCTCTTCTATAACGCCCAAGATAAAGAGATAAGGCATGAGCAAAACAAGCATCTTGTGCCATCGATTTGACACTTAGTCCACCATGGCTTCAATCCAATGTTTGGTGTTATCCGAAAGAGTTCTGGTATATTTTTGGAAGGTAAGTGATCTCTTACTTGGTTATTGAAAATGTAGATGCAAAAAGATGTTGACAAGAAAGTCACAATCAGTGTTATAGTACCTAAGTTCAAGATTTCAACGTTTTCAAACATCCTGCTTAGTTGTCTTTTGTGCATAGGATTGAATTCTATAACTTTTAAATGCTCTCAGTTATGAAGATCTTAGTTGTCTACTCTATATATGGCATGTAACAAACAAATTGACAACTCATTCACAGTCAAGGCTTATAAAGACTCACAGAGACACACGTTTTTTTAAATCCATCCTTGCTTTCCCATTTTCACATGGAAACTTGTGTCAAGGCGTAATAATTTATTTCCTTATCCATTCAAAAAAAAAGATAAATAAATATGAGAGAGAAAAAGTAAAAGACATGGTGATTCGGGTTCAAAAGGAGATCTTGCTGCATTGGCTCAAATACAATAATGATATGACTAATATTAAAATATAAATATTAAATCAAAAATATTTTAGCGCGTTATACATTTTAGGTAATTTCAAAAGGAAACATAAGTCATGATAATATGTCATTCAATTTTTTTTTCTTTTTCTTGTATTATCAAATTTGAGATGGTATCACTACCATCTGAAATTAGCTCTTAATCTATTCATACATGGATTTCTTTTGTAATATCAGTGTAATATTTTGTTTTTTATAAACAAATATATAATTTTTTTAATATTTAACAAATTTTCCATCAAGTTTATTAAAATTAACAAATATCCTTAAGTTAAAAAAAACACAAAGGCAAGCAAATTCCATACACTGCAATTAGTAAAAAGAAAAATAATTTCACTATAATTCCTTGTAGGGATGTGTAAAATAACCAAAAAATTGAACCGAACCACGAACCAAACCGAACTGCACTTAAAATAATCGGTTTTTAAAAACCAGTTCATGAACCGAATTAGTTTTTAAAACCAATTCAAGAACCGAATCGAATTATTTTTGAATCGAACCGAATCACTTTCAAACTGAACAAATCGCTTTTTATTACTTTATTTTTCTAATTTTTTTCTTTAATAAAGAGGGTCCACCCTAACCAGTTCCAAACCGAACCGAACGATATTCGAACCAAACCGAACTGAACTAGTTTTGAACTGAATCAATTTTGAACTAAACCAAATCGGTTTCGAATCGAATCGTTTAAACAAATTCGGTTAGATTTTTCAAAAAAATTAGTTCAATTCGACTCATGCACACCCCTAATTCCTTGCGAATGATGGGAAATAACTGTCTTTAAGCCTAAAACTTAGAGGTAGTTGAGCCATGAACGAGATCTTGCTGCATTGGTTCAAATACAATGATGGTATACTAACATTAAAATATAAATATTAAATCAAAAATATTTTTAACAAATAGCAAAGATTTGTTACTTATTAAGCTGCCACGATGAGCATGATGCAACAAGACAGAAAACTCATAAAAAATACAATACGCTTTTAGAGCCTCTATTTCTCTAACTTATTTGCCTCAAGACTTGAGCCATGTATTGGTTAAATATCATTTGTAATATTTATCCATCACATTAGAAGGCAAGCTTCTTTGACGTAAGTTTTTATTTAAAGATCTTTGATCAAGTTCCATACATTCCTTTTGTTCTGATCTGGTTAAAGTAAGAATTTTTTTATCATCAATAAATCAACATAAAGATCGATACATGTATGATAAATAAAACACCATATATCATTTTATTCCAAGAGGAATTTGTATGCCTGATTGGGCCACTTATCTACTGAGCGAAGAACCTTGATCTCACGGCTAGAGTCTTCCTCTCTATGACCTATTCCAAAATGGCAGCCTTCAACGATGGGAGCATGACGGCTCATGAGGCTTAACCCCAATATAAATAGGCTAGAGAGGGGACCTAGCAAAACCCTAATCAACAGTGTGTCTGATGGGTCCACCATCACAGAAGTCCAATCAGACACTAATGTCTACACTGTGCTGCCCAACTAGGCCCAATACCAAAAGAAGCCAAAAGCCCAACTCAACATGATCACAATGGGCTTATCACAATAGAATAAATTGGAATATCCATTAACCCGATTATTTTAGAAAATACAAAAAACATTAATTAATATTGCCCATATATAAAATTTTTAACATTCTCCCACTTGGGCTATATTAATTAATTGATTTTATCTTAAAATAGTTTTATTTAAAAATGACTCTATCGGGTTAATAACAAGGAAAAAATATTTTACGTGGCCACGATTTTAAAAACAATATTCTAATTCCAGCATCTCAATCCAATCCAATATAACCCCATCATAGGAACATGGCGATCAATATACCGAAAATATCATAGCATATGACCTTCCATACTCACATACAATGAGTATTACATCTTCATGAACCAAGGCCTATCAGTGTAGTAAGAATTAGTGCCAAAATGTGATCAACAATGTAACACATTCTTATCGGTCCTCAATGTAATTTCTCAACAACATGAAATTACATTAGTGCAATTTCCAATCAACATGAAATTACACTCCATAATGCAATTTCTCAACAATATGAAATTGCATTACCGCAATTTCTAAACAACATGAAATTGCATTACCGCAATTTCTAAACAACATGAAATTGCATTACCGCAATTTCTAAACAACATGAAATTGCCTTTTCAATCCAATTTCTTAACAACATGAAATTGGATTAACGCAATTTTCAAACGACATGAAATTGCTCAGGTTAGATAAACCAATATATCATAATATCACACGAGATCTCAAAAATAACTACTTCATCTTTAAACCATACAATATGTTTAAAGATCAAATTGATTCTCAGTCAACAAGAGAAAACAATAATAATGATGATCATCAACATAAACTTTCAATAAATATCATCAACATTAGTCTGCATGCAGAATAATCAAAATGAAAAACAAAACAAAACAAGAAATGGCTCCCACTAATCAAGGGAATCAAAGGAATCCACGACACCTATGTTCTTCATATGTTCTTTAAATAGTACGGGCGTAATCATTTAGTCAGGGGATCTGCCAACATAGATTCAGTTCTAATATTGTCAATCACAACGTCCCTTTTTTTAACCAAGTCCTTCACTGTGTAGTATTTGATCTCCATGTGTTTCGAAGCATTATTGATTTGTCATTCTTGGAGAAAAACACAGCCGCGGTGTTATCACAATAAATCACCATAGGTCTGGCAATAGAGTTTACAATTCGCATATCAAAAATCAAATTTTTAAGCCAAACTGCCTGAGTGGATGCACCATAAAAAGCCACAAATTCAGCATACATTGTGGAACAAGGTTTGTTTTGCACTTTTCCATGAAACAACACCACTAACCAGTATAAAAATATATCTAGATGTTGACTTCATGTCATCTGAGCAACCAGCAAAATCAGCATCTGAATATCCAATAACTTTGAGATCTTCTACCCTTTCGTACACAAGCTTGAAATCTTTCGTGCGTTGTAGATATCTTAATACTTTCTTGGCTGCAACCAGTGATCGTGACCTGGATTTGACAAATATCTCCCAAGGTTTTTAACAGCAAACACAATATCAGGTCTAGTACATACCTGTGCATACATAAGACTCCCAACTGCACTGTCGTAAGGGATATTTTTCATTGCCTCTTTCTCAATGTCATTTTTAGGACATTGTTCTTTATTTAATTTATCTTCTTTTACAACTAGAGCATCACCAGCCTTACACAACTGCATATTGAACCTTTTAAGCACACAATCAATATAGCTTCTTTGTGATAATCCCAGAACCTTTTGGGATCTGTCTCTATGAATTTCAATGCCGAGAACAAAAGAAGCCTCTCCAAGATCCTTCGTATCAAAATACTTTGACAAGAAAGCTTTCGTCTCATACATTAAATAAACATCATTACTGGCAAGCAAAATATCATTTACATAAAGTACTAAGAAGATATATCTACTCCCACTTACTTTCATGTAGATGCAATGATCAAATTTGTTTTCTATGAAACCATATGATCTCACAACTGTGTCAAATTTCAGGTACCACTGGAGTGATGCTTGTTTGAGACCATAGATGGATCTTTGAAGTTTACACATCATATGCTCCTTTCCAGCTTCTTTAAACCCTTCAGGTTGTTGCATGTACACTTCTTCATCTAGAATTCCATTAAGATTTGATGTTTTTACATCCATATGGTGAAGCTCTAAATCAAAATGAGCCACCAATGCCATAATTATCCTGAATGAGTCTCTAGAAGACACTGGAGAAAAAGTCTCTGTAAAGCCAATACCCTCTCTCTGAGTATATCCTTTTACAACCAATCTTGCCTTAAATCTTTCTATTTTTCTTTTATTATCTTTCTTGGTCTTGAACACCCATTTACAACCAATAGGCATGTGCTCTTCAACTAAAACAACAAGCTCCCATACCTAATTATCTGACATAGAATTCATCTGCCTGATCACTGTCAAGAGCTTCTTTAAAAGTCACAGGATCAACTATCTCCTCTACCTCATAATCTTCTTCACCAAGATAAATAAGAAAATCATTAGAAATAGTAGGCCTTCTCTCCCTTTGTGACCTCCTCAGAGGTACTTCAGGAGTTGGTTTAACTATTGGAGGAGCTTCATGCACAGCAGGAACTTCTTGTTCTGTAATTACATCCCTAGCATCTGTTTTAGGTTGAGCTTCTATACTAGGAGTTTCCCAAGTCAAGTCATTACTTAAAGAAGCCACTGGAATCAAAATGATAGTAATTGTGTAACATTCCCAGTCTCGAGCCGGTTCAATTAACATACATATGATACAAACAGAAACAACGAAAGACTTAACTTACGAAAATACGAGCTAACTTTTTTTCCTTTTTCATTAGTCTTAATTCACATGATATCTCACATTGCATGCTTCTCCTAATTTAATTCGTATTTGACGAAGACGAAAATCGGGTAGAGTAACCTCTGTAAATTGGACAACTGGGGATTTGCCAATCTCACTCTCAAAGGTTCTTGATAAACAGTTTATACCATATATAATTTCAGAAATAGCAAATATCTATAAAAGACTACATACCCATCCATGGGTGCATGCATAACTGGCTTCGAGCCACTATGTCTAACAACATACATATTTCAGCACATGCACATATCTAAATACACAAATGTACATGCATCAAATATGAACACACGTACAAAACATATACATACCATATATTGTATAATGGATCAAACATCATGATCCCAAAATGAATAGAACATTATACAACAGTACATATTCTCCAAAAATAACATCTATAATAAATAGTAGCGTCCGGCCACCCAGAACTCCATATCCTCATCTAGTACCTCTAGCCACGGGTAGTGTCCTTGTCCCATGAGGGCTCTTCAATTAACTGTGTCCTTGAAATCATATCCCAAAATGGGGTTAGAGACGAATCTCTTGTAAGCTCCAGGTTTATGGAAAACTCTCCATACCCTATGCTCACTTTCTGCATGACAGTCAGATGCATAATATACAAAACATCATATAAGCAAATATCATAGCTGAACAAGCATATACACATTTCTTATCAAAGATGCACGCAGTATTTCCCAAGGGAGGACCCCAAGCGGAAATCAACGCACGTAACAAATATCATAACTAAACTGAGCATATATACATATCTTATCAGAGATGCACGCAGTATTTCCCAAGGAATGACCCCAAGCGAAAATCAACGCACATTAATTCATTTACGAAAATCAACATAATAATCACATCAGAACAAAACATATCTTATCAGAGACGTACGCAGTCATTCCCAAGGAATGACCCCAAGCGGAAATCAACGTACGTGTTCCTAATGGAAGACCCCAAGCAGAACCAGAACATATTAGAGGTGTACACCATCAGTCCCGAGGGATGACCCCAAGCAGACATCAGTGCAAATAGGATCAATGGCAAGAGATCATCACATAACAGAGGTATACACAGTCAATCCCAAGGAAGGACCCCAAGTGGAAATCAGTGCACATGTTCCCACGGGAGGACCCTAAGCGGAACTCAACATATAACAAATATATACACAATCAGTCCCAAGAGAGGACCCCAAGCGGACATCAGTGCATATAGAATCAATGGCCAGAGATCATTACAAAAATCACATCAAAACATATCAAAGTAAACACATCAAAACATATCAAAGTAAACACATCAAAACATATCATATCACATCATTATATAGTTCTATATGAATGCATCTATATCATATATCTCATACATATTATACAACCTGACCACAGTTCATACACTTTGGCGGAACACAAAGTAGGAGCGAATCTCATAAACATAGAGCTTACTTCTCAAAGCTGTATAGATGGCCTACCCAACAACCGAGTTACCAAGCCTCCTCTGATGTAGGATCCTCAACAAGACTCTTAGGCGCACCTAGAATAGGGAATCCATACAAATATCAATAAAATGGTTCAAAGCCAAGTAGTTAACTAGACACACCATTTATTGATTTTATCTTTTACTTATCAAATATTTCTTATCTATTCATACATACGGTACTATTCATCTCTATAGTACTATTCATGTATATGTCACTATTCAAGTATACGGTACTATTCATATACGTCACTGCTCAAAAATACGGTATCTTAAATTTTCCAAATACATTTTCACCGTTAAAATCTTCATCTGAACACTTTTTTCAACATGAGCCAAGCCTCAATTAAGCTATAACATGCTCAATCAAACCAAACTTTCAAAATGGAAAACTAAATTAAATCTTCCTCAAAACTCAAAGAAAATTAAGATTTCTCAACATAAACTTACTTAGAACAAAGGGAAAAGCTTACTTCAAGCTCCTTCAAATTCTCCCCTTTCAAAGAAATCCGAATTTAATAGGAAGAATATCTCTCTCTACAGTGAAACCCATCCAGAAATACTGATACCAATGGATTCCTATCTAAATTTCTCACAAGTTTGGCTTTGGAACAAAGTGATTTGGAGGTCTCTAGCTCAAGTTATGATCCTTGGAAGATTTTGAATCAAAACCTTTCTCTTCTCTCCCTCGCTGTCGTTTGTCTGCGGAATTGAAGAAAATGAGGAATAGTAACTCACTTAAGTTACTTAAGTGAGTTCCCTATACCAGCGGGTATAAACTTATCTATCTATACACCTCCATTCATTACCAAACGTTACCCACTGGACTAGAATATTTTTCTAGTCATATTACTAACTTTACTTTCACTTTTCGGGTAACTTTATTTACCTGCATTTTTACCCCTTAACTGTCATTTTAACTCTTTTTTCACCAAAGGTGACTTTATTTCTTTATCTTTATAATTATTCTTCAATATTAAATCCATAATTAAATGTGAGGGTCATTATATTCACCCCACCTTTTTAGGATTTTGTCCCCCAAAATCACACATATAACATAACTCATAACTGACGTCAAACTCAGGATAACGCTGGAGAATATCATTCTCTCGCTCTCAAGTAGCATCCTCAGAAGTCAAACTTTTCCATTGTATCTTAACCATAAGAATAACCATGTTCCTCAATACTTTCTCATCGCGAACCAGAACTTTCAGTGGTCCCACAACAAACTTCAAATCTTACTTTACCTCATTATCTTCCTGTTGGACAATGTGGGACACATCAGATACATCTCTACAAAGTTGACTGATGCAAAAAACATTATGCAAATTAGACAAATGTGGAGGTAAGGCAAGCTGATACGCCACAAGTCCGACCCTCTTTATTATCTGGTAGGGCCTTATGAACTTAGGACTCAACTTCCTCACACCTAGAGCACGCCCAAACCTGTAGTCGGAGACAAACTAATAAACACATGATCCCCTTCACAAAATTCAAGGGATTTATGTTTCACATCATAATAACTCTTTTGGCAGCTCTGCGCTTACTTTAATCGATTCTTAATCATAGTAATCTGATCAGTAGTCTCTTGGACCATATCAGGCCCAAATAACTGTCTTTCACCAATTTTTGACCAACAAGTAGGCGCTCTGCACCTACGGCCATACAAAGCCTCATAGGGAGTCGTGTCCAAATTGGCATGATAACTATTATTATAGGAAAATTCCACAAAGAGGTAGAACTTATCCCAAACAATCACCTGCTCTAAGGCACAAGCCCTCAACTTGTCCTCCGAAGTCTGAATGATCCTCTCTGTCTGACCATCAATCTGGGGATGATAAGCCGTACTCAGTCTCAGCTGCTACCAAACGCCTGCTATAATACTCCCAAAAGTCGAGAAGTGAACTTAGGGTCCCGATCACTAATGATGCTTTTTGGAACACCATGAAGTTTCACAATCTCTTTCACATATAATCGATCCAACTGATCAATAGAGAAACTTATCTTAACTGGAATGAAATATGCAAATTTAATCAATCTGCCTACCACAACTCATATAAAATCAAAACCAGCCTGAGTTCTCGGCAATGCTACTACAAAATCCATAGAAATACTAACCCACTTGCATTCCAGAATATTCAAGGGCTGCAGTAATCCATAGGGCTTCTCATTCTCAAACTTATATTCGTCATTTTATTTTTCTGAGCTCATTTAAGTTTACTTTTATTCCCTAAGGAACAATATTAACAATTCACAGTTGGATTTCTGCACCGTTTTTAATGAAATGCACCGTGAATTACTAATTATGCACTGTTTGCACACAAAATCATAAAACTTCTAAACTTATCATTTTTGGTCTAAACATGACTTGTTTAGCATATAATAGACTTACTTATTACATCCATCTTCTTATTGAAAATATAATTCCATTGAAACATCAATGTATCAGTCTTTCTACTGATAATATAATTCATAATTTATTGTACATCAGTCCTTGCACTGATAATACAATTTACAAATTCTACTGACCAGAGAAACTGCACTCTATGAATTACACAAGCAATCTCCTTGATACATACCAAATGCAAAACATAACATCATAACTAATACTATGGTTAACTATTCAGGGGCTCTCCCCAAGAATAGCTAACTGACATGTCTCACATGTCTAGTGTGACTCCCAGGGTCAAGCCATAGGCAATCAACACAAACTGTAGTTTGAAAATAACTCCCAGGGTCAAAGCCACAGGCAGTCAACATACCAAGGTCACTGGCCAGGATTCTCATAACATACATCATCATTGCATCATCATAACATAAAAAAAATCATATAATATTTATATGAATGTGAATGAATGCACATATACAACATATCAAACACTTATTCATAAACTGAGCAATATCTTTCTTCATACCAGACCACCAGAAATTTGGTTTCATGGCCTAATACATCTTGGTAGCAATAGGATGGATAATGTACTTACCCATCGGCTTTGCCTCATATTCAACTCTTTCTGATCAAACAGATACTTTAAACCTTTGTGGTCACTGTAGACAACAAAATCGGCACCGTATAGAAAGTGTCGCCAGATTTTCAATGCGAACACTACGGCCGCCCACTCAAGATCATGTGTTGGATAATTCTCTTCATGCAGTTTTAACTGCCGAGAAACATAATCAACCATCTGACGTTGCTGCATCAATACACAGCCTAATCAAACTTAGAAACATCACAGTATATTTCAAATTTACCTGCAGTATCATGCAAAATTAGTACCGGAGTGTTACTTAACTTCTTTTTTTAATTCCTGAAAACTCACTTCATATTCTTGGGTCAACATAAATGGGTTCCCTTTACGGTTAACCGTGTTAAAGGTAGTACCATCAGTGAAAATCCCTCAATATAACGCCTATTATATCCAGCCAAACCAAGAAAACTCATGATCTCTGTAATATTTTTAGGACGTTCCCAATCTAACACTGCTTCAATCTTACTCGTTCCACTGTCACTCCTTCAGATGAAATGACATGGCCCAGAAATTGTATCTCAAAATGCCATAAATCACACTTGGATGGCTTAACATACAACTGATACTCTCTCAGAATCTGCAGAACAACTCTCAAATGCTCAGAATGCTCTTCTTTACTCTTTGGATATATTAGTATGTCATCAATAAAGACAACTACAAACTGATTCAGATAGGCTTTAAAGATCTGATTCATATAACTCATGAAAACGACCTTTGCATTTGTAAGCCCAAAAGGAATAACCAGATACTCATAGTATCCACATCAGAACCTGAAATCTGTCTTTGGAACATCATCCGGCTTTATCCGGATCTGATGATACCCGGACCGAAGATCAATCTTAGAAAATATAGTCGCACCGCGCAACTAATCCAACAAATCATCTATACGCGGCAAACGATACTTATTCTTGACAGTAACCTTGTTCAACTGCCGATAATCTGTACACAATCTCATAGACTAGTCCTTCTTCTTAACAAAGATCACCAGGACTCTCCACGGAGACACACTCGGTCTAATAAAATTCTTACTGGACAAGTCTTCACTCTGCTTCTTTAATTCAAATAATTCCAGAGGTGACATTCGGTATGGAGCTAGATACATAGGCCTCACTCCAGTAAACTAGTCAATTGAAAATTCAATTTCCCTCTCCGGTGAAAAATTCGAAATTTCATCCAGAAAGACATCCATAAAATCAAAGACAATAGGGGTATTAGAAATTAGCTCCTTATTGACGCCAACCAGACCTACCTACAGAATAAACTCTGAATCTCCTTCCTTCAAGGCATTTGCAACCCGAAGGATAGATATATCCGGAGACTCTCTCCCTTCATCGTTAGAGGAAATAGAAATAGTCTTGCTGCAACAATCAATCCTTACACAGTACTTTGATAACCAATCCATTCCCAAAATTACATTCATAGAGACAAAATGTAAGACAATAAAGTCAGCAAAATACTCCATGTCATCATATTTAAACTTCACATCCTTCCATATGAATGATTCCTCACTAACATTCCCAACAGCCGTAATAATACGCATAGGGAATCTCATCCTTATCACAGTCAAATTGAATGTTTCATTATTAATTCAAGCTCTTTCTGCCTAGTTGCAGTCCAAGTCTATTATAGTGCAGCAAAAATTGCTACAACAAGATCTGGTGATGGATCATCATTATTAAATGTCCTACGAGTCCTTCTTGGAGGAACCATATCTCTTCATATATTACACTAAGGAATGAGTTAGCTACGCTCACACTTAGTGATCACACATGCATTATACAACACTCTAAGAAAACACTCAAGAACTTCCAACTTTAAACATCCTATGCTATATATCATGGAAACTCCCTAGAGCAACTGCTCTGATACCATAAATGCAACATCCCCAGTCTCGAGCCGGTTCAATTAATATACATATGATACAAACAAAAACAGCGGAAGACTTAACTTACGAAAATACGAGTTAAGTTTTTTTCCTTTTTCATTAATCTTAATTCACATGATATCTCATATTGCATACTTCTCCTAATTTAATTCGTATTTGACGAAGACGAAAATCGGGCAGAGTAACCTTTGTAAATTGGACAACTGGGGATTTGCCAATCCCACTCTCAAAGGTTCCTGATAAACAGTTTATACCATATATAATTTCAGAAATACCAGATATCTATAAAGGACTATATACCCATCCACGGGTGCATGCATAACTGGCTCCGTGCCACTATGTCTAACAACATACATATTTCAGCACATGCACATATCTGAATACACAAATGTACATGCATCACACATGTACAAAACATATACGAACCATATATTGTATAATGGATCAAACATCATGATCCCAAAATGAATAGAACACTATACAATAGTACATATTCTCCAAAAATAACATCTATAATAAGTAGTAGTGTTCGGCCACCCAGAATTCCATATCCTCATCTAGTACCTCTAGCCACGGGTAGTGTCCTTGTCCCACGAGGGCTCTTCAATTAACTGTGTCCTTGAAATCATATCCCAAAACGGGGTTAGAGACGAATCTCTAGTAAGCTCCGAGTTTATGGAAAACTCTCCATACCCTAGGCTCACTTTCTGCATGACAGTCAGATACATTATATACAAAACATCATATAAGCAAATATCATAGCTGAACAAGCATATACACATTTCTTATCAAAGATGCACGCAGTATTTCCCAAGGGAGGACCCCAAGCGGAAATCAACGCACGTAACAAATATCGTAACTAAACTGAGCATATATACATATCTTATCAGAGATGCACGTAGTATTTCCCAAGGAAGGACCCCTAGCAGAAATCAACGCACATAAATTCATTTACGAAAATCAACACAATAATCACATCAGAACAAAACATATCTTATCAGAGACGTACACAGTCATTTCCAAGGAATGACCCCAAGCGAAAATCAATGTACGTGTTCCCAATGGAGGACCCCAAGCGGAACCAAAACGTATCAGAGGTGTACACCATCAGTCCCGAGGGATGTCCCCAAGCATACATCAGTGCACATATGATCAATGGCCGAACCACATCCTTGGTGGGGGTGAATTTTGACATTTTTGGATTTTGATAGATTTATCGTGTGTTGATGATCCGTATATGATCCGTATTTTGATAGATTTTTGGATTTGAACCCTGAACCGTGAGCTCGGTGGGTTGCCCTTGGTCTCGGACCAAAAGGGATTGAGGTAAGTCTTTTGGAACCATGCATATGTACTTGAAAACTTGCATGTGTTGTGTGAATGGTAATTAATTGGGAATGTCCTCTGTGTAGACATTTCTGTTGTGTACCTAGCTCGGGAAATATACTGCATTGGAGCTGTGGGAGAGGATTATACAGGTAACCTCTTGGTACTATGGTTTGATCCCCTTGTGTGTTCCACCATGCCCGTTGAGGGTAATGGTAGGAAGTGTATGTAAATAATATAGGATAACATGTTCATGCATATTGTATGTGTGGTGGTACAGAGGATGTACCGTATCTCTGGCCAGTAGACTGTTTGCCTTCGGGCGTTACGGACTTCCACTGGATAGGTCTCCGTGAGGGAGTTCCAGTTGACCTGGGGTCGTGGTGTGTGATCCGGATAGGAGCACACTAGAAAGTCTCAGGTGGATATGGATGGAGGGTGCCTTGGTTGATGTTCTGGGAACAAGCCTCGGTTTGAAACCCGTAGGCTTATATGCCGAGCCAATAGGCTGGATGTTGCGTGGTTTTGGCATTGACCGTTCTAGCTTCGTCGTATTTTGTATCCCTATGTTCCCCTATTTCACTAAATCTCTTGCTTTATCCCATTTTCAGATGTAATGTTATGTTATTCATATGCATCGAAGTGAGCCATTGAACAGAGTATTCTTCAGAACCTCTGGGTTACCACACACACACACACACACACATATATATACACACACATACCGGAGAAAGAAAAGGAAACAGAAAAAAGAGAAGAAACTGAGGAAAGAAAAGAAAAGAGAAAGAGAAAGTGCATGAAAGCGAGGGAAGAAGAAAAGAATAAAAGAAATGAAAGGAAAAAGAAGAAAATGGGAGATAAAAGAAGGTAATATTGAGAGATAACACATTCTCTCATTATTTTTCTTTTCTGTAATTCTTTTAAAAGTTGATTTTGTTGTTACTCTGTCAAAATCTTTTCTTTAGGTTTTTCTTTTATTTGTTTATATTTTTAACTTCAGTTTTATCTTAAATTAAATTTTAATTCATAATTGCAGTAGAATGATGGGTTCTTTGGTAAATGAATGCTAGTAGAACGTGAATGATTCTAATGTGAATTAACCCACAAAGGTTTAGGATCAGACAATAAGAAGGTAAGTGACACCTTACATGGCTTGAACTCTGACAAACAGAACTTTTCATATACATAACCCACAAAGGTTTGGCCTCCCACGAAGGTTTGGATTTTAATCATTTAGTTAAAGACTACACGTTCTTTTCTATACTTGTATGCAGAAACCCACAAAAGTCTAGGCCATATTAGTTTAGTTAAAAGTTGCATATTATCTTCTATGTTTATTATTCCTGATGTTATATTCTATGTTAATACTTCAGTTCTTATTTTCATATTATGAACATACTTTGAGAGAATGATATTTTCTGTTAAAGCGATTGTACTGGTTATAGTTTGAAAATACCAATATTACTGAGATTTATCTAACATGTGTTTGTTTTTATGTTAACTTTTCCAGAAAGCAAGCATGCCAGTATACAATGTTGTCAAATCGAGTTTCTATGTAGAAACAGAAAGGAATGGTAGAAACATAAATCGTAGAAATGACATGAAACGTAAAGTTTCTACTACTTAAGGTCAAGAAACAAAATTGTATATATATGCATGTAAAAAAAATCACATAAGTCATTACTCAAAATTCAATCAACAACTTCATATTTAAAAGATATAAGTCACATAACTATATAAGACATAAGTCCAAAAACACAAAAAGAGTTTAGCAACTCCTATAACCAAGTTTCAAAGCATCAAAACAATAAAGTTTAACAACTCCTAAATGAAAATACAGTAGCCTACCACGAGGGTTTTTTTCTAGATAGCTAGAAAAAGATACTGTGCATTTGAGTTGGGGGAAATGAAAAAAGATTTTTTTTTTTATTTTTTTTTTTTAAAATAAAATAAAAACTAGGTCAAGGGTTAAAAATTGACCCGATTCAAATTTTTGATTTAAGTAAAAACGTAAAAACTTACGTTTATATCGTTTTTACATTTTTACACTAAGTTTTTACTAATTTTTGCCGATGAGAGTTTTCACTTGCGTTTTAACACGTATCACTTTAGTAAAAACGTAAATTAGAGTGATTTGGTGTATCTGTATAAAAATATTTTCTTTCAGTTTAGATGATGATGTAATCTAGTCTATTCCAGATGTACTATAGTGAACTTGATTTATTCTGTAATGCATAATTAGATTTACATGTATTTCTTTTATATATGTTGTTAATTTAAAATAAGATTTAAGAAGCAATGTGATATCCTCTATGTTAGCCAGTTATAGGGGATGTTAAATTTTGCCTCATGTTTAACTTACAAAATTGTTCACAAAACATGGTTGGAAAAATAACTCAGGAATGCTGAAGACATTAGAGATAATAATATTTGCTAGAAAGGAGACTTAATAAAATGGTCAAAATGACCAGTAGCTTGAAGAGATGTTTGAAATATTGCTTAATTAAGGAAGAAAAGGCTTCATTGTAATTAAAATCAGTAAAAATATAGCATACCAAAAAAAAAAAAAATCAGTAAAAATATTATGTCAAACAAATATAATTTTAAGAAATAGTATAATATAACATAATATATATGTCTTCACTTAATAAGCTAAACTCTGTGAGAGTTAGTTTCATGATATGGCATTAGAGCTTCCACGTTTCAAGAGTCTAGAGTTCAATTATTGGTATGGTGGGTGGGTAAATTGTCCACGCTTCAATTTTATAGGGTTCCTAAGGTGAGAGGATGTGTTAAAAAGTAATATAATATAAAATAATACATGTATATGTACCTACCCGCTTTCAAGTATTTATAAGAATTGATATCATGACAACATAAACTTGGGTGGTGTTTGGTTGTTGTTGTAGATTATGTATTTATACTATAAAAATATGCGTATGGTTTTAAGTTAAAATGATGATGGCTTCGCTCCATAGTCGTGGAGTGAGATATGATCAAATATGATTTGACATGTGTTCTAATATGTTGATTGAGAACAATATATAATATTATTAGTGGTTTGTGATTTAACTTGATCCTTTGCAAATTTTGTCAAAAAAGGAAGTAAATTTGTTGTTCCAAGTAATAAGGGGATGCAAAATTTGCAAATGAAATGTTAATTTTTTTTTAACACACCATTAGTTGTAACAAGCAAAGTAATAAGGGGCTACTGTATATAATTACAACAAACTTTGGGAGATGTAAAAGTAATTTAATCTCATTTTTATTAATTATTGATTAAGAAATTTGATACTTCTTAAATATAATTTGGGAAATGTTTGGTTTTTTTTTATTATGTTGCAGGGGAAATCATCTTAAAAAAACACTAATATTTTATTGATAAATCATTCTAAATATAAATAAACTAATTCAAATACATAACATGTGTCTGTTGATTATTTTTTTATTTTTTAAAATATTTATTTGTCAAAAAATTTTAATAAAGAATTTTTAATACAATTAAATTAATTAAACATATTGAGGTAAAAAAATTATCTCTAAAAAGAACCTTTAAAAAAATAATTATTTTCCAAAATAAAAACACTTTCCTATACATGTACTAAGAGGTTTCTCGGACAAATTACCCCATTTGTATTTAGATTATTATTATTTTTGGGACATGTATTTAGATTTTTTTATTTCCATTATATATATATATATATATATATATATATATAATAGTTTGTGTGACAATATTGTTTGACAAGAATGTTGACCAAAAGAAAATAAAATTAGAGTAAAATACTCATATTAACTCGACTCCTAATGGGTACTTTTTTAGTAGATTCCCCACGGATTAAATTTATTATTCTGGAACCCACCAATGCATTTAATTTTGAAAAAAAATTCTGAGGATTTTAATTCTTTTATCAAAACAATAAAAATAAAGGAAAAAGATTTAGACAATATATGATAAAACGGTTAAAGTTAGAATCTCACATATATTTAATGATTCACGCGATTAATAAATTAAACTCAAACGAAATAGAATGTTAATAATAAAAATAATAAGTTGATCCTTCTTCTCAATAAAATTATATAAAAATATAATTTAATGATAAACACATTTCAACGACAAAATACTTGTATTAATACAATTACAAAGAAGTCTTGAAATATTAATGGATTTTATGCCTCTCATCTAACATAAGAGTCTTTTTTACTCTCGTAGAGACACAAAAATCATGAGATCTATCAGAGTTAAAAAAGAGAAGGTGGCATAAGAGAAAAATTACTTCTCCGCAAGAGATTATGTGGTATGTTTGATCGTGTTCTGATTTTTTTATTTTTAAAATTATTTTACAGAATAATTATTGAAATAGATATTTTCTGTATTTTTTATTTTGAAAGTTAAAAATTAAAATATAAAACGAAAATAAAACGAAATATTCTCTAAATTTGATTTTAAAAATAAAAAATTACAATTTTTAATTTTTTTATACAAAACAAACTTTATCAAATAAGTTTCTTTTATTTTTTCATTCTAAAAATTAAGAAACCATTTATAGATTCAAACATCCCCTATATTATCTCAATATTAATTGGATCCAGATCGTCTCATGTAAAAAATTACATGATATGGTAAAGTGAAAAATCATAACCATACAAAGATAGATCAATGGTAATAAAAGAAGAGAAAAAAAAAATACTAAAATAAATAGTTACAAAATCATAACCATTGATTTAACTTTGTATGATTGTGATCTTTTCATATAACCATATCATGTTTTTGTTCTTACATCAAGAGGATCGATTTCCATATTAATTAGTTGTCAGTGACAAAAACCCGAAATCGGTTCGAACCAACAAGAAGACAAGAAGCCCCTCAACGGTTCTGGAAGAGATAGAATATTCTAGAAACCCATTGGCTTCAATAAAAACCCAAACCCTAACCATTATTACTGTTTCAGTGTTAACACTCCTTATCCACACACCAATAAGCTAAAATGGCTTCAGCAAACGCTCTCTCTTCAGCTTCCATTCTTCGTTCTTCAAAGCACCAGGTATCCATTATTCAACAAATGCAAATGTTAATTTTTCACAGCAAATAGTGAGATTCAATAGTTTTGGTTATTTCATTTCTGTGTTTTTGGCTTCAGAGTCTGAACAGAAAGGTGAACCACCAACACAGTGGGAGAGTTAATTACCGGAACAACCGGTTCACGGTGAAAGCCGCTGCTAAAGAGATTGCCTTTGACCAGAGTTCACGCGCCGCCATTCAAGCTGGCATTGATAAGCTCGCTGATGCTGTTGGGCTCACTCTGGGCCCAAGGGGTAAGCTTTTTTTTTTTTAATTGGGTTTTTTTCGATTATTTGTTTGTTTCTGCAATTTCGATTTAATCCATGTTGTATAATGTATGATACTAAGACATGAATAATGTTTGAAGGGAGGAATGTTGTGTTGGATGAGTTTGGAAATCCTAGAGTAGTTAATGATGGGGTTACGATTGCTCGTGCTATTGAACTTCCTGATGCAATGGAAAATGCTGGGGCAGCTCTTATTAGGGAGGTACTTGTGGTTATTTCAGTGTTGGTGATGAATATGTGTGTGTGTGTTGTGTGGAGTTTTTGTTTTTTTTGTATGCTGATGATGTATTGAATGAAAAAGGTTGCAAGTAAAACCAATGACTCTGCTGGTGATGGAACAACAACTGCTTCTGTTCTTGCTCGAGAAATAATTAAGCTTGGACTTCTTAGTGTGACTTCTGGTGCTAATCCTGTGTCAATCAAAAGAGGGATTGATAAAGCTGTTCAGGGTTTGGTACAGGAGCTTGAGAAGAGGGCTAGGCCTGTTAAGGGTGGAGAGGATATCAAAGGTGGTGTTTGTCTGCCATTTCTCTAAGATCGTTTGTTTTTCTTTACTGAGGTGTGATTTTTAGTTAGTTTTTTTGGTGTACTGTAACAGCTGTTGCTACTATTTCTGCTGGAAATGATGAGTTTATTGGAAAAATGATTGCTGAAGCAATTGACAAGGTTGGACCTGATGGTGTTTTATCCATTGAGTCTTCGTCCTCGTTTGAGACAACAGTTGAAGTTGAAGAAGGAATGGAGGTATGACTTCTCTGTTGGGTCTGCTAATTTCTTTTTTTATTTTTCTCTTCAGAATTGTGATAATGTAGAGAAAAAAGAGTTATGCAGTTTTTTATTATAATAATATAGCCTTGCTGTGTTGATATTTCTTCTTGTAACCTGTAGATTGACAGAGGGTACATCTCCCCTCAATTTGTTACGAACCCGGAGAAGTCGATTGTTGAATTTGAGAATGCAAGAGTCTTGGTTACTGATCAGAAGATTTCAGCTATAAAAGATATAATTCCTCTGTTGGAGAAAACCACTCAATTGAGAGCCCCCTTGCTTATCATTGCTGAGGATATCACTGGTGAGGCTTTGGCTACCCTTGTTGTGAATAAGCTGCGTGGTATCCTTAATGTTGCTGCCATCAAAGCTCCTGGATTTGGTGAGCGGCGAAAGGCCCTCCTTCAAGACATTGCTATATTGACAGGTATTGTGAGATTTTCATCTGTTCATGCTCTTAGTTGCATACTGGTTGCATGTTATATTTGTGGTGAAGTTTAAATGAAAATAATTTGTGTAATCTTAGTCATGTTAAAAGTAGGTTCAAAATTTAGTCTAGTTTATTTGAGGCAAAGTGAAGTCATTTGTTAAGTTACTCTTGAATTCTATACAATCGTTATGATGAAGAACCTGTCTGGCACATCTTTTTTTTAAGCTAAAAGTGACTTTTAAGTTGAAGTTAAAAAAAAAAAAAAGGAGCTTAAAAAGTAAAGCTAAAAGCTGTTTGATAATTGTATAAAATTGTTCTTAGGATTTTGAAGTTATTAGGGTAAATTATTAGGGTAAATGATAAAATTTATAAATAAAAGTTTAGAATAAGGGTATAATTGGAAAATAAATGTGAGAACTTCAAAATGTTGACATATATATTAAAAAAAGTTTCTCCTTGGGGCTTTTTGCTTTTTTCTTCATTATTAAAAAAAAGCTCTTTTTATGGTAAGAGCTTTTGTAAAATTATGTTTGGTTAAACTTCTGCTTATATAGAGAAGAGAAGTTAAAAATAAGAGCTCCCAAACAGGCACAAAATAGCACATCTGTCATAATTACGGCCAAGTATCTCTTTCTAAGTGGGGGATGTGTATTTGTAACGGAAATATCATCCTATAGATTATTTTGTTCCTTCATAATGTGCTTTGTTTGACAACTTTGTACCTTTAAAACTACTAGGTGCTGAGTTCCAAGCGAGTGATCTGGGACTCCTTGTTGAAAACACCTCAGTTGAGCAGCTTGGTTTGGCTCGGAAACTGACCATCTCCAAGGATTCTACCACTATTATTGCTGATGCTGCATCAAAGGATGAATTGCAAGCCAGGATTGCCCAGTTGAAGAAAGAGTTGTCAGAGACAGACTCAGTTTATGATTCGGAGAAACTAGCTGAGAGGATTGCTAAATTGTCTGGTGGAGTTGCAGTTATTAAGGTTGGTGCTGCTACAGAGACTGAACTTGAGGACCGTAAGCTCAGGATTGAGGATGCCAAGAATGCAACTTTTGCTGCCATTGAGGAAGGTATTGTTCCTGGTGGAGGTACTGCATTTGTTCATCTCTCCGCTCATGTCCCAGCAATCAAGGACAAGCTTGAAGATGCAGATGAGAGGCTAGGAGCCGACATTGTGCAAAGGGTGAGAATGCTGATAAATGTGCCCATATTGTAATGAGTATGGTATTTATATTATTTTCACAGCACAGATTACACAGTTATAATGACAGTCCAAATTAAACTATACATCATACATGTACATCCTACATAAATAACATCAGCAATTTCAGGGTGTAATCTCAATTTAGCATAACAATATATGCCTAGGTAAATTTTTAGAACCCCTAATATCTATTTTAGTATGATTCAAGCCCCCGTTACTAGAAGTTAAAGTACATTGGTACTCAAAATAAGAAAAAGCATATTTGTCTGCATGTACATAATTTGGTGCAAGGTATTATGGATCCTGATTTTTCTGTCTTTATTTATATGCAGGCACTTGTAGCACCTGCATCATTGATTGCTCAAAATGCTGGTGTAGAGGGTGAAGTTGTTGTGGAGAAAATAAGGAATGGTAAATGGGAGGTCGGTTACAATGCTATGACAGACAAGTATGAGAATTTAGTGGAGGCTGGAGTCATCGACCCTGCCAAGGTAACAAGGTGTGCTTTGCAGAATGCTGCATCAGTTGCTGGAATGGTCTTGACCACGCAGGCCATTGTGGTGGAAAAACCTAAGCCCAAGTCACCTGCGGCTGCTGCCCCACAAGGCCTTACTGTTTGATTTTTAGGTTTCTTTGTTGTAGGGTTACGGCAAAGAACATTTTTGTGTAGAAAATTGAAAGAGCGAGTGTTCCAATGTCTGTTAAATCTTGAAAACATAGTTTTAGATTTGTTTGGATTAACGGGAGGTGATAATCTTGGATCCTAATCCCTGTCTGTTTTATGATTTGAATTAAATAGTCTTTGGATATTTTTCCTCCATTTAAGTTTAATGCTCAAAATGGAGCAATAAATAGTGGTCCCAATAGAAGCAAAATATTTAGTATTCCTGTACTTAAAACTTGTGTACGAGTCTCACTTTTTTCTATACCTATTATAGAAACACTGGAGATATGCACTGATTAAGGGAGGAGTATTAATTGGTAATAGTCCTTGTTATTTTAAAGTCAATGGTGGTATGGGAAAAATATTATTCATATTATAATCGTTATGCAAAAATTAGCAATTGTGGCTACATAGTTAGCTGTGCTTTTAAGAAATTGCTGAAAGAATTTTGGTCCCTACGGTGCATTGCAATGTGTATTTGATAATTGATCGTTGGCTGGGCTGTTCCTGGAGAAGATTTAAAATGGGAAGTTATCACTATATTTCATATTATTTATTTATTTTTAACGACTAAAATTATCTATAAATTGCGGGAATTCCATCTTGGGAATTTTGGTAGAATTCTTGCCTCCATAGCAACAAGCTTCGTGCATAATGATGGGCTTGCAAGGGACCTTTAATGGGCCTTCTTGAATGGCTCTAATTATTCATACGCGATAGATGACTATACTTTTTTTTTAGTAGGCAAAATGACTATACTTCATAAACAAGTTGATTGAACAAACATTTGTTTAACATTATTTCACCTCTGAAGCGAAGATTTTTTGTATACAAATAATTAGGTAAAAGTTTTTAAGGTGAACTTTGGGGTGTATTTTATTTTTTAAATATAGTAATATTTCAATTCTTAAAACCAGTAAGCGATTAGATAGTCATTTGGTATTGGTAAAAAAAAAAAAACAGATGATGGTATTATAATCTTATTAATTATTTAAGGAAGTTTTAGTCATGCGTTAAATCTGATTGGGATGATGTTTTTAAAAATTACATTCTCTCTTCTAAAGTTTTTGTCCAAGTCAACTTTTTAAAATAAACTTTTAAAATTTCTCAATTTACTTACCTTAAGTTTTAGAACTACACTAATAGTAACTCCCCCTAAATATTTAAAAACAATGTGTAATAATTTTTTTTGTAGTTGCTTAAAACAAACTAATTTTAACATAGGTGATCATCTTCAACAGTTAAAATTTAATGTAAGAATTATAATTCTTAAACTGATATAAGTTATATATATATATTGGGGGGAGGGGGGATATACGTAATTTATTTTAATTGGTTTTTATGTAGAATCAAGTTCAAAATAATTTTATTTCTTAAATGTATATTAGATCTTTTAGATTATTTGATTATAGGACTAATCCTTTGATGTTGTTAACATATATTTTACCTATGAGTTTTCATTATGCACATTTGGCGATGGTTGAAGGCAACTTCTCCCTATGCTATGATGGTCAAGAGGGAATGGTGCATTTGCAATTTTGCATAGACTTTTATGTAATACCTTCAACACGAATATGATATATGTAGTTGTTTATGTCAAAACCTTCAAACACAAACACGTGTTTACTATAAGGGTTGATACGACACAAATATCATGTTAATTTTACTTTTCAAATAAAAATTACTTAAATGACCTAAAATTAATAAATAAAAAAATAATAAATGAAAATAAATATATAATTATTTAATTTAAATAGGTCGACATGAATTACATGTTAACACGAATATCCCTAGCTAACACATGAACATGATACCATTTTTTTTAGATTAACATAGGCACGAGCATGACACAAATACAAAAAAATATGCCATATTATTAAAAGTAACCACCCCTATTAAGGATAAAGATGTCCAAGGAAACTTCTCTCCTTATTAATAGGACTAGGCCCAATATTACCTCCAGAATAGATATTTTGAGATTGTTCTTCTCGTTTTCTTGTGCACTCACATTGACATTAAAGAGAATTAACGGTTGAGTTTAAGTTTACTTATTGCCTAAACAGTTGCATTAAAATTCTTAGTGCAATGTAAATTTTTTGTTTGTTTGAAATATATCTATATTTTTGAAATATGCAATGTACAAAATTTACAACTCAAAAACCTAGTTGATATAATTAAAATGACAAGGATCCTCCTATTCATTAAAGTGAATCCAAATTGAAATTCCAGAATCGTATCTTAATTTCGCATAATATATCATGAATTTCTATGAAATTGTTCCCATTATATGAAAAGAATTTTCCTACAAGAAATATAATTATGTAAAGAAGTTAATTTAGCAGTTAACAAAAACGAGTGGAAAAGGACTAAAACTAAACGTCCTTTTTACGATAATATCTTAATATGAATCGTACTTTTCTCATTTTTGCAGAGAATATAAGTCATCCCGCATTAATATTATGAGATATAGTTGACAAAGTATACATTATAACTGAAGATAAATCAGGAAAGCGGTTGAAAGCCAACCATCTACAAACCTATCTACACGTTGAATTTGGTGGTGTCACATTCGCCCAAGACAATCCGATTTTAACTTGGTTTACGATTTTAAATTTGGATAATCAACGTCTCATGTTGACGGAAAACCAATTTTCATTCCTGTAGAAACATCGAAAATGAGAATTATATTTATTTATTTTATTTGTGAGTAAATATCATTTTTGGTCCTCATCAAATTTCACGATGCCCGCATTAATTCTTAGCAAATGAAAAGGCTATTCGTGGTCCATAAAAATTTTAAAATGGACCAATTTAATTGAAATCGTGGTTCCTCACAAATTCAAAAAAGACCTACACTAGCTCCTAAAAAGGACTAAAACGAGTCTATTTTAAATTTTTTAAGGACCGCGAATAGCTTTTTTATTTGCTAGGAACTAAAGTGGACATCATAAAATTTGCTGAGGATCGAAAAAAGTATTTACTCTTAATTTTTTAATGGATCCCAAAAAATTTGATTCTTGTCTGCAACATCAGAGGTTGACTACCCTTTAATTTTTTTTTTTCCTATAAAAAATGATATGTACTCATAATATTATCTATTCTACTTAATGGATGGAGGTTGTTTCTTATTTCATTGAAAACTGTTTCCTTTCCTTTCTTTTTTATTTTTTCTTTTTTGATTCTTTTTATTTATGAAATATGTTATTTTATTTATTATAACATAATAACAAATATTTATAATTAAAGAAAGATCATATAATATATTTTGACTTACAATTACTTTCTTTATCATGGAATAAAAATTAAATTAATTATTCTAACTTGATGTTATTTTATAACTATTGATTTAAGTTTAATTTAAAAATAAAAAAAATAATTGAAAATGTAATTTCCCCCATTTATAATTATATAAATGAAAAATTAACATGGACTATCATGTTAGTACATGTCACTGGCAATCTCCTAGTGTATTTGTTACGCACATCTATTTTGGAAGAAAATATGTGTTGAGTTTAATTTAGAGAACTCTGCCTCAAACAAACAAACAAGTATACAAAATATTTCCTCTTCTATGATGATTTCATTCCATAGAATAATAGTTTAAATAGACCAAGAATGAAAAATATCAACAACTATCCATAATTCCTCTAACCACATACCACTAATAATCAAAATAACTACCCCTATCCCACTATCTAGGTAACTACCCTATATTGGATTAAGCAAAATTATAATAAAAGAAAATAATAATTCATCCGTAACATCTCTTAAAAATTACTTATCCTTAAGAGTTAGATCAAGTAATTGCATCTACTTCCAAATTCATGTTCGCATCTTCATCACTTCCATCCATCATGACATAGATTAAGAATAACTTCTTACATTCATGGCCTAGAGCATTAGTCTCAATATAGTGGAAACTCAATCTCTTTTGTCTTTGATTTTCTTCGAACACCAATAGGCGAATTGACTGTAGAGTATCCCAACGTGGGTTCAAGTAAAAATGGTTAATAAGATTGCATGATAAAGAGTTGGAAAACAATAATTTAGGTTTTTGAATGGAAGAGAGATGAGTTGGAGAGGGGTTTGCTTGTTTGGTGGAGAGAGAAATAGAAAAATGTTTGGGTCAGAAACTATTGGAGACTTATCAATAATGAAATTAGCGTGAGGTTGTGGTTTGATGGTTGGTACTATATGATCTAGTTGATTTGAGAGTTGCATCAACATTTCCTTCAATTGAGTACGAATCTTGTGAGAGGCTCACCCCAAAAATCAGCTCATAAGTTAAAAGAGTCCAAAATTCATATAAATCCTAGAACCTTATGTTTCTAATATGGTACTCCAAGTCTCATACATCGCAACCATGATCATAACAATATTTTTTTTTTTTTGGATAATAGTATCACAATTAAAAAAGTAACGTATTATTTTATAGCGCTTTACCTTTTTTATTTGCATCAATGCTTTCCCCTCTTGTACTTAATTGCAATGATAAGATAAAAAAAAAGAGAAATATTTCTACACCGTTGCTTTGGCCTAACGGACCCAGTTATTTTATTTTAGGCTTTTTTGTATTAATTTTGTTTTGCAATGAAAAACAAAAGAGAAAAAGAGAAAAAAGGCAATGAATTAACGAACAGAAAGAACCCCATCTCATGATTCTTAACAGCTACGAGATGTTGCTATAAGTCAGAAGGGGGAGACAAAAAAAAAAAAAACATGCAGTTGATTCACATCAAGCTTTGCAAGAAAATTAACGTATCCCTTTCCGTAAAGAATTCTGGTTTCCACTCTCTAATTAATGTTCATAGTTATTTTGCATATGCTCCTAAAGAATTCTCAAACGTTCCTAGAGTCAAGAAAACAAACTGATTCTTTAATTACGTGGATACACATCTCGATCGATAGCAACTCGATACAAATTCATTGTTAAGGACCAACAGCATCAAGAGAATCTGATTCAAAAATAGTGGTCTTCGAAAAAATAACGTCATGATGCAAAGCAAAATTGAGAGCAAAACAAATAGCTTGTCAGTAATTATGTTAAAGCACTCAATTTTTTGAAATTATATAATAGGAAAAAATTCAAAAAATCTCACGTGATTTGCTCTTTTATCACTTACCCCCTATTATTTTTTTCTTTTCACTTACCTTCTTTATAGTTTTTTTCATCTAAATTCCCCCTTAATATTGTTAGTAATTGAATTAATTTGCTCATTTTATCCCTATTTTACCTACATAAAAAGTTGTTAATTAGAAATAAAATAGACAAATTAGTTTAATTACTAACTGTTGAGATATATAGTCCCACATTGGTTGTATGTGCAACTAATGTGGCCTTTATAAGGCCTTGGGCACTCCCAGCTTTTGGGGTGGTGTATCCCAAGGTTCTTTACATGGTATCAGAGCCTCGCCGCCCCCCACTTTCTCTTGTGGTGTTTCTTAGCACAGGTAGGTTGGGCCTGTTGCATTGTCCACTCTTCAAGCCCAATGGACTCTTGTGTGAGAGGGCGTGTTGAGATATATAGTCTCACATTGGTTGTATGTGCAACTAATGTGGCCTTTATAAGATCTTGGGCACTCCCACCTTTTGAGCCAGCTACTTTTGGGGTGGTGTATTCCAAGGTTCTTTACACTATGGATTTAGATGAAAAAAAACCAAAAAAAAAAGGTAAGTGAATTTTTTTTTTGAACTTTTTCCTAAATATTAAATCGTTATAAAATTATGGACATTCGAGAACTTAGAACCTAAAATTAAATACTTGTTTTGGTGGCTTTCGGTATGAACGAGAATCATTTTGTCTAGTATCGTGGATAACTTACAGAAATTTGAAATATATTAAACTTAGAGGTATATAGCCCCACTTTCACTTTGAATTACGCGGCCATTCCATTATGTACGTACCATATGCTTCTTTTCTTGAATCCCACCATAAACAATAAACACGCAACCAAATGAAAGCCGCTAATGCAGCGTTCGAGCATATACAATATTATGGCATCAAATTCTTGTTTCATGGTCAGCATTCTTGCATTTTGCGTATACTATAGCCTCTATTAATTTTAAAAATATATTTGTTTGTTGTTGGGGCTTCACTTTTCTGCTGCGTTGTTTGCCACTTCTTTTTCTATATTGGAGGATAAAGAGAACATATATATATTCTCCTTTTATTTTTTAATAATTACGGAAAATTCCACGTCTATGTCCATCCAATTTTAGTTTTTATTTATTTAGCGATGGAAACATTCTTAAATATGCGAAATTGGACTTGCCAAATGAAAAGGGTAGTACTAATTCAACAAGGAATAAATTCTGCATCTACCAATTGCCGATATTGATTATATGAAGATGCACTTTTGATTTAGCTATGCGATATGAATGTATATTCTCATAAAAGGGACGTTCATAAAAGAACGTGTAAACACGGAATATGAATATATAGAAAGTCAAAATGATGCAAAAGAATAATTAATATAAACACAAGACTTTCTATAGAATTGAGTTAGATTTAAAACTGGTTTGTTGATTTAAATAAGTTATTTTATACAAAATTCTAGCTAACCAATACTTTTTGGAACAAAAGGATATATAAAGTTAAATCAAAATAAATGTTTGTGTTAAAATTTTGTAACTTTAATTTTATTAACAAAATTGTAAACCTGTTTTATGTTAATAAAATAGGAGTTATAGAATTTTATATTTCATATAATCAATATTAACATAATTTTTATGCCAAATTAGTTGGGATCGCAATCGATGAATCATATAAAGATAAACAATAATGTAAGAAAAAATAAAAAATAATAGAGCTTTATTAATCTCATGTAATAGGAGAGAAGATATCTCATGTTATAGAGATAATCATGTGTGAGACCCATCCACTTATAGAAAAAAAAAGATAAAAAAAAGTAACACGAAAATCAATGTATGTGTAGGAGAGAAAAACACTCTCTTACAACATAAGAGTATATTTTTCCAAAATAATAATATATGATAAATATATAAAAATATAAAAAATATTTTTTTCAGAGAAAGCAAAAGGAAAGGAGGAAAAAAAAAATCAATTACACAAACTTTACCCCTCCATAATGCTATTAACTTTCCTTTCATTCCACTTGGCGACAAATTAAATTGCCCAAAGTTTGCTTCACAATGCTATTAATTATTTTCACTCGTTGAGTTTTGTTTTATTATTTTTCCTGAAATAAGTTTTGACTGATTTTTTCTATATATTTGTTTATTTTCCTAAATATCTAAAGATCTTGGAGCAACATACAGCTCTCTGTACTCATATACCATCATAATCTATTGCTAAGAAAAATAAATTTTTTTATATATTCCATATATTTTGAAAAAAGTTGTGACATTTAAAAGATGTTACTGCAAGCATTTGCAAAGATAAATGCCGACACGTAAACTTAAGGAGGTGCAGAAATAATTACACTTGTTATTTTTTATACTTTTATTAGGTTGATGTTCTAATTCAAACTTCAATAGAGTCCAAAACTTGCCGTGAGGACCGGGAACGGTGCGTCAGTGAATACGAACCTTCAAACTCAAAAACAAATAAATTTAAAGGGTTATAAGTTTCTTACTATACATGATAAACTTATAATTCTTCACCTGAAACAAAAAATTATGGGACCATCAATTAAAAAAAAAATTATGGGACAGATTTTTATATTTGCAGGAGGGGACGAGTTTGAGAAACTCATTCTCTAATTTTAAATTATTAAAAAAAAAAAATTCTAATAAGATTCATAATTTTTCTGCAACAAGGCTGCAGGCCTCCGACTTTTGAATTTCTTTTAATCATCTGCAAGTAACATGAGGAATATGATTTGCTTAATATTTATGTTTTGTAATTTGTTTTGATGATAAAGGAGGTTTATTAGCAATGTGAACAAAAAGAAGATAAACCAAATTGAAAGCAAAGTAAGCAACTTTAGTAGACTTTGAAATTGGGATTCAGTGATCATTAGAGATTGTAAATTTTTAATATTTAAATTATTTAATGTCTATAATTTTAGGGAAAAACTATTCTTATGTCACATGACATAAATTTTCTCTCCTACACACTATTTGTAATTGTGCCACCTTTTTATTTTCTTTTCTTTTAATTTTTCAGGTGGTGGAGCCACTAGTTTGTTTCTATGACATGAGATAACTATCTCCTTTAACATGAGATTAATAAAACCCATAATTTTATTAATGGGTCCCTTTTTTTCTCCAAAAAAAAATCTTCTTCTGCCACATATTATAATTATGTATTGTTTGAAGTACATAGTTATTATATGAATTTTTCTTTCTTTCTCTAAGTCAGTCCACAACTTCTGAAGAAAAAGAAAAAAAATATAAAACTATTCTTACTACCAATTTTTTTACTATCATTTCACTCATTGGATTCAAATTTTTTTATTTCTCTCTCTCCATTCAACTTTTCCTTTAATCAAATCGTAATAGAGTGAGAGTAGAAAAATTAGTAGTCCCCTTTTTTTTGTATCCTAGATTTCCCTTTGTTAATATATCGAATCCTATGTATTTAGATTTTGTTTAAGAAATGTTTTTTTCTTAAAGTGAGATTTTTTAAATTTAAATTGTAAAAATATATTCAAACGAATTAATTGGGTTTCTCACTAACTATAAATATTAAAAATATGGGTTCTATTTCTTTCACGTTTTTGGAGATAAGTATTTCTTACCACTTTCCATTAAAAAAAAGGAAAAAAAATAAAGTGATGGCACGATTTTTTTATGTGAGAGAAGCATGAGATAATTATATTATGTAAAATGAGATAATGATTTCTTAATATATATATATATATATATATATATAGGTAAATTATTTCTGCAACCGCTTTACGAACAACAACGACATGTGTATGGTTATGATTCCTCACATTCAATGTTTTCATCCTTTGTATGGTTATGATTTCCCGCATTTAATACTTTCAAATATATATATATGGAAAATATTTGATTGCTGCACATACAGCAGCTGTAGAAATGTAAACTCCATATATATATATATATATATATATATATATATATATATATATATATATAAGAATGTAAAGTAACATTAGTAGATTTAATTTTAGGGAAAACTATTTATCATTTTAAAAGATATAAGCTTATGTCATTTCATTCCTTTATAATTATGTACTTCGGAGATTATATAGTTATAACTTATAAGGCTTATGATTCATAATCATTTTATATCAGTGTAAGTTAAACTCTTAATCTTGATCGTTGATCTATTTATATCTAATGATTCTGATTTATTAGATATTTGAATAGTTAGATATAAGCAAAACAATTATCAAGATTTGATGTAAGACTTATTTTTCTTACACTGATGTAAGAACATTTTATCCCTAGTTATAATATTAAACTTGCTTTTTTCTTCTCTCTTCATGAATTTTTCAAAAACTTATCAGCTGATGTGGTGAGAAAAAAATAATTTTTATATTATAATTATATATTTTTCAACATATAATTACAAGAGACAAAATGACATAAGCTTATATCAAGGTAACCCTTAATTTAATTACACTTCTGGTTTTCTTAAAGTTTTATTCGTTTGACGTTTCAAATCAAACTTGCCGTGAGGACTGGGAACCGTGCGGTCGGTGAACTTGACACTTTCAAACTTATCAAAGAATAAAATTAAGTTTTTTTTCCCTAAAAAAGAAACAATGCACCTCAATCAGGAAAAAAATTTAAATCCCCTTATGATATCAAATTTAATCTAAAAAAACACAATATACAAATAATATAATTATAAATATAATTTAATTCAATTCATAAAAATTTATATATATGTGTGTGCGCGCAAACGTCTTTTTCTTTTTTTTAGTAATAATTTTCATATTTCAAAAATTGTTAGTCATTGATTTTTTTTCTCTGTCGTTTACTTTTTAAAAAAATTAAAACTTATATTTAACAAAAATATTCTTCCTACAAAGAAAAGAAGTGATTTTTTTCTCTAAACATTATTATTGGTTGGAATTTTTTCAAAGTGAGATTTTCTTAATCTAAATAAGTAAAAATATACTTGTTTATAATTTTAATAATTTAAAAAATTAAATAATAAATATTTATTTATTTTAAAAGCAAATTCAATTTAAAGGAACGTTTTCCGTAATATTAGATTATAATATGAGCATAGTTTGTTTGATCAAACCGCCCCGCTTGGGGTGTATTAAAAATTTAAAATGCGTACATGTCAAGACCAACGTGCACTGCTCTTTCCAAGTGTTGCCATTTTACAGTATCGTCACACACGTGTATCATTCAAAGGAACATAGTTTTTATGCTACAGCCTACAGAAGTAGGTACTTGTAAAAAGAAAAAAGAAAAGTATACGAGAGAAAATAATTATAAAGGTAGAGGATTAGGGATAATATAATTTTATTTATTTATTTAAGAAAGGATACATCAAATGCTCAGTAGTCAGTACTCCTCTGATACTGGAAATATTTTCCGGGGTTACAGAAATCTAGTAATATAAGAAGCTTCCCACTTCCATAATTGCCCACGGTCTTCGTTTTAATTATAGGATACCACACTTATCATTTCGGTTATATAAGCACGAAAATTTATCGCATATTTTTAAGCTATGAAGCACAAAAAAAAATTAAGTCTCGTATGCGTATCGGAAATCAACTTACACGTTTCAATATGCTTCCGACCCACAGTTAATATTATAGGAGACATAGTCAATACTCCAACACATGTTCGACACATTATTAATATATATTTATGTATATCTAAATTTTATTTTATTTTATCTTTTTAATAAAATATGAAGACAAAAAAAAATTGTGAATGAAAATATGAAAAATTAATTTATAAATCAAATATTTTCTATTACGAAATTTCACATAAAAAATTAACAAGATATGAAAAATTATTTTTGCTTTATATTTATGTTATGAAATTTAAATATTTGATTGATTATATTACTTATTATGGATGCTATATGTATTAAATGTAAACTATATTATATATATTTAAAAGGGATATGTTATATTTACAAACTTTTTTGTTTACAAACTCTTACAAACTATATTATCTTCTCCGGAGAACACTAGTTACACTATGTTCTCTCGGGAGAAGATAATGTAATTTGTAAAAATATATAAAAAAAAGTTTATAAATGGACCCTTTTCCTATTTAAAATATTATTTATAATCAAAACGTGTCATTACGTGTCAAAATTTAATATTTTTTAAAATTAACACGTCGGGGTGTCGTGATGTGTTCCATATTCAATGTTGGTGTTGGTATAACATAGCTTTTAAGAGTTTGAATTTAATATATACTCAATATAAAACATTAGCCATGTTATTTTTATATAATGTAGGCATAGTTATTAAAACCGGACCGACCCGGCCGAATCGACCTGGAAATTGATAAATCGGTTAGATAACCGGTCCGGTTGAAGCAACGGACCAACCATGCATCAGAATCGGTGCGACCCGGTCCGACTTGGCAGGTTTTCATGAAAATCGGTGACCCGGCCCGGTCAAAAAAAAAAGAATTCCAAATTTTTTTTTCAAAGAAAAAAAGTCATAATGGACATATTTGAATTTTTTTTGCTTATTGACTTATATAAGTTATGTACCTACAACACTAATATTATCTCAATTGTGCATTATGCAGAAAATTTTGATTTGATTTATAGTTAGAGATGTCATTTTCTCAATTTAAAGCTCCGTATCACGATCATTATATTTTTATTTGATCATTTATTGGATAATATTATGTGATTTATTATTTTTTATATTAAAATATTTGAAATTTTTATTATTTTTTTAGATATTTAAGTATATTTATAATT
The DNA here is from genome assembly GCF_033153095.1 of Gastrolobium bilobum. Classification (NCBI taxonomy): domain Eukaryota; kingdom Viridiplantae; phylum Streptophyta; class Magnoliopsida; order Fabales; family Fabaceae; genus Gastrolobium; species Gastrolobium bilobum. Next base: position 8,348 of record NW_026895335.1, on the reverse strand, counting down.
TTTTAATATAAATTATAAAATTGTATATAATTACTGAGTTATGCGGTTGAACCAATGACCAACTGATTGAACCAGTGACTCACTGACCCAGTACATTGACCGGGTCAATAACCGGATCGGTTTTAATAACATTGAATGTAGGAATAAGAAATATTTTACTTATTTTTTATTATAAATTCTCCTATATTTAATAATTTAAATATTTAATAAATTAGAATTATTAGAAATAAATGAAATCAATAAATAAGATTAAAAGCATATTTTATATTGAGATAAAACGATGTCAATCCAAAAAATATTGTTACAATATTTATAAATGTATGTTAATATTCTATTTAATAAATTTGATTGTATTAGTTATTATATTGATAAAACTAATCCAAAAAAATTTAAGCCGTTAAATAACAATTATTATTTTATATTATATTAGTTTTAACATTATATAAAATTTAATGATTTGAGTACAATATATATTTTTGTTATGGATCGCGCGTCATAATGACCTCAAGGCTCTGGCTACACGGATCCGCCTAGGCCCACTCTAAGGTACGGAATTCTATATAAGATGGAGGTTTCGTGCCTTCAAAAAAAAAGAAAAAGAGAGGAGGTTTCACATACGTCACCCCTTATTGGCTATCGGTGCATAATAATCTGCCACCACCAGCTATCTCCTCGGTACACACTGGCGGTGCTTGCTTTCAAGATAAGCTTATTTATAGCTGTCATTTTTAACTATATCTTTTCGGGAGAACATAGTTATAACGTTGAAGTTGCTCTTTTTTCTCTCTCTTCATTTACTTTTCAAAACTTTTTTGCTGACGTGGAGAGAGAGAGAGAAAAGAGCAACTTCAACGTTATAACTATATTCTCCTGGAAAAATATAGTTAAAAATGATAGCTGTAGATAAGCTTATCTAAAGTTGCTGTAGAAATGTTTACCCCATATATATATATATATATGTATATATATATATATATATATATATGTATGTATATATACGGGACATGTTATATTTACAAACTTTTTTGTTTATAAACTATTACAAACTACACTAAATACGACCGGTCATATTTTAATTATGCAGTGTACGACCGGTCGCACTTAGTGTAATTTGCAAAAAAAGTTTGTAAATGAATCATATCCCTATATATATATATGAGAAATATTTTTTTATGTTATAGGAAAAAAGTTATTTCATGTGATAGAAATAAAATTATAAGTGAGACTCACAAATAAGAGGAGAGATAAAAAAGAGTGGTGAGACCCAATATCTTTTTTTGTGTGTAAGAAAATTGTTTATCTCATGTAAAATGAGATAAACATAACCCTATATATATAGATAGAGGGGTATGATCCTTTGATATTAAGGTCAAATTTGAAATTTGACACTTCATCTGAAAGTTATTAGATCAAAAAAGATCAATGATGTCACATGCATATGAATTAGAGTCGTTGATCTTTTTTGATCTAATGACTTTCAGATAAGGTGTCAAATTTCAAATTTGACATTGGTGTCAAATGATCCTACCTCATATATTTCTCAAACTGTTTGAGATATATTTATCTCCGGCCAGCTCAAAATCATATCATTTTATTTATTTATTTCTTTATATTAATTGATTCACCTTTGAATAGTTATGATTCTTTTTTTTCTCTCTTCCTTTATCATCATTGATCCATCTGTGTACGGCTATGATTTAACAGCCGGACATAAAGTTATCTCAAACAGTTTGAGAAATAATAAGCTCATATATATATATATATATATATATATATATATATATATAGGGTTTACATTTCTGCAGTTGTTGTACGTGCAGCAATCAAATAGAAAGCATTAAATGCGGAGAATCATAACTATACAAAGGATGAAAGCATTAAATGAGAGAAATCATAAGTATACACATGTCGTTGCTGTATGTAAAACAGTTGCAGAAATGATTTTACCATATATATATATATATATAGTAGCTTGAGATAATTTTATCTCCCTTTAAAATCATAATCGTACAAAGATGGATCAATAGTGATAAAGGAAGAGAGAAAAAAAAGGAATCATAAGTCATAACCATTCAAAGGTAAATCAATTAATATAAGAAAATAAATAAACAAAACGATGTAATTTTGGGATAACCGGAGATAAATATATTTCAAGTGATTTGAGAAATATTTTTCTTAATAAAAAATTAGAGCCCTTAGATATAAATGAGATCAATGGTCAAAATTGAGAGTGTAACTTAAATTTGGTATAAAATGATCTTGACCCTATATATGCGATTAACATTTATCCATAGATAAGTTTATCTCAATACCTCTTTTAATTATGTACATAACTAACATATAGTTATAACGTTAAAGTTTTTTTCTCTCTCTATTCGTCACTTTTCAGAACTTGTCTAATGACGTGGAGAGAGAAATTTTTTTTTTAACATTATAATTATGTACTACCCCAGTACAGTACATAATTAAAAAGGGTAACTTGAAATAAGCTAAAAAGGGTAACTTGAAATAAGCTAAGGTCAAGTGACTAAAAAAATACTTTTTTTTTTCTTCAAGTTTATTATTAGTGACACTTTTGAAAAAAGAAGATAATCACCGCAATAGAAAACATATATAGTTCTACTTAATTGTAAATGCTTATAAACTTGTCACTGGGGAGATTGATTTTCTGTCGTCAACTCATCTAGAAAGTGGGATCTATATTTTTCCATTTCAATTTTATTATTAAATGACACTTTAAAAAAGAAAGATAATCACCACAATAGAAAACATATATAGTTCCACTTAATTATAAATGCTTATAAACTTGTCACTGGGGAGATTGATTTTCTGTCGTCAACTCTTCTAGAAAGTGAGATCTATGGATGTTATTTCCAATTTTCCTTGGTTTCAGAAGCCTCCTAACCATGTTTTTCAAAGTCTTCGTAGAGAATTAGACCCCACGCCCATGGCTCGCAGTCTCCATCACATAGCTCACACTTTTTCATTTTGCTTTTATTACAGTGTATGTATAGCCGGTTGCTCCAAACGATTCATCACTCACTTTGGCAAGTGTTCCTAAGCAGAGGCCAGCTATCAGCAAAATCAGAAAATCTACAAATTGTGTTCTAGCTTCTCGTAGTCGCTGCTTTCCAACTCTGCATGGAACAAAGAGCAAAATCAAAATCAAGTTTTGACATTTCATTAACAGAAATATCCTCCCTCTTGTAACTTACCTTCCAAGAAAGTATTTGTATTGTTGGAACGCTCCTGGTGTCAACCGATTGGACAAATCATTTGAATTTAGGAAGTTGTGTTGAAGGTTGTCCCTCTTCAACTCAACGGTGTACTTTACATCCTGCCAAAGTTCTCCAGCAAAGGAAGGTGCATCAGCATTCTGTTCAGGCATGGCTGCTCCATGTGCTGAACCTTCACCACTTGTGGCGGCTAATCCCTCAACACTCTGTAGCATATCCATAGGCACCGGGTAACCATTATGAAGCATCCATCTAACTGGTAGTTGTTTGTAGTTTACTCCTGAGCTTGCACTTGGTTTTAATATTCCTTCTAAAATGTCAATGTAGTAATCTGGAGGGTTGACACGGTCAGGGACAACAATCCCCAAGCTTGAAAAGTACTCTTCCACTTTGTTCACGGGTCCATGATACACTGTAAGACCTCCTTTTGCAAGCAGTATAAAATCATCAAACATCTTGAACAAGGTGTAACTGAAGATCACACAAAAATAGAATTAAAAAGATCATTATTTTGGGTTACCAAAGAGAAAAATAACAGTTAATCTACTTGATTTCATGTCTTGAACAACCTCTCGGAAAAGCTTAAAATGTTAGGTGAAGACACATGAATAGATTCGTGTTATATCTCTATCACAACCCCTGCCGTAAAGAGTCCTTTGGACTTAAAGTGTAGACAATGCTAATTTATCTTGTGCTGAATTTCAACTTTTTTATTAGAAAAATGTGGGTGGTAAGGATCAAACTCTAGATGAGTTAATCATAGAGCTCTGGTACCATGTCAAGAACTAACTCTTCCAAAAGCTTAAGCCGTTAGATGAAGACACGTGAATGGATTTATAATATATCTCTAACATCCCAAACACTCATAATGGTAAGTGACTCTACTGTGTGGTAGGTTTCAGGAGCTGTTTTCATATTTTACAATTACCTCGGTTGGTGAAGGACCATACATATGTTTACTCCTTCAAGAGCCTCACGTCTAAGTGCTTTAAGCAGTAACTGAGAAGATGAGCTGTCCAAACCAGATGTGGGTTCATCCAAAATTAGAAGGGAAGGTTCCATAACCATTTCCAGTCCTACGTTTACTCTTTTCCTTTGACCTCCAGAGATTCCTCGCTTCTCCACTGTCCCAACCAGAGAATCCCTTATTGCCTGCAGACCCAAGGACTCAATGACTCTTTCAACCACTAACACCTTCTCTTCTTTCGGTAGATCAGCAGAGAGTCTACAATGGCATATAAATATAGTAAAAAGTGAGAGGAGATGCAAGAAAATGCATTCAATACTCTTAAACCTCTAATCTACTTGGCATATGAAAAAGAGTAGCTAAATAATTACCAGTTTTTATAGAAATATTTTAAACTGTACTTGTTAACATGAGAGTCATGCAAGAGAATAAAGTGCTCTCAATATGGAGCATACCTGCATCTGGCACTGAACCACAGATTCTCCTCCACAGTCAAATTGCCATGCACAATATCATCTTGTGGCACAAAACCAATTATCTTCTTGTATGACCGAATAGATGATTCCTGGCCATTTACAAAAACTTGCCCAGTTGTGTTACATCCAGTTGCTTTTCCAGTTAAAGCAGAAAGAAATGTTGTCTTACCAGCCCCAGAAGGGCCCATAACTGCTGAAACTCTGCCAGGATATATTTTACCAGTCACACTTCTTAATAGATGTTTGTTTTTCCCTTTCAAAGTGAGGGTTAAATCTTTGAAAGCAACCTCAATGGTAGGTCTCTTCCTTATCTCAATATCACTGGCCATTGAAATCACTCCAGAGAAGGTCAAGTTTTTATTTTGTTCCTGTAAAGCCTTTTCTTTCTCAATCTGACCATATGCATACTTGAAAATTTGGCTCTGAGTATGCAATGCCTTACCCCTTGGTGCTTGCTTTTTGACATTTTTATCTCCTATCTGTAGATTAAACCCTTCTTGACTGTCAGGGTCTTCCTCAATGTCATTTATTATTTTTGTGAGGTTGCTTTTATCCTTTTTCTTTCCTTTTGATGTACCAGCACCTCCTGGTGCCATAGGTGGTAAGACACCTTTGAAATCTGACTTATTTGAAGTTTTTTTGCGCGAAAAAGTACGCGATAATTGTGATTGCAATCCTACTGCATGCTTCTTAGCAATATCTTTTGCAGATTTCCATTTTTCACGTGCTTGTGTTTCTCTTACACTTTGTGCAGCCCTTTCTCTTGATTTTGCTTGTCTTCTTTCTCGAGTTGCAAGAACTTGATCAGAACAGTTATATATGATAATAAGCATGAAACACAAGCCAGCCTGCATTGAAAATTGAAGAGTCAGTTCCACTGGACCATTGTGCACCTCCATGTTCTAACTTGCTACATATTCCTCTATGTATGAAATAGTTATGTAACTTATGCAATGAGCAATAATTCATAAATTGTAATGTTTATAGATTACTCACAAAAACCAGGACACCATATGCAGTAATATTCTGATTTGCTGATTTAGGCTCACAAGTTGCCAACCTGAAACACCCTGGAGAAGAAAAAAATCAAGAAAGGAGAAAGGGTCACTGGAATTGTTATCTTGCACTACAGTTAATCAGCCTTCACACCCATGGTAAAAGCGTATTTCCTACTGATGTATAGTTGTATTATATATGCATTAGCATATTGACTATCAAATGAATAATAGATACATCAAGTAATAGCAAAAGAATGATTCTTTTGAGAGTAACATATTAACGTCTGCCAACTCCAAAGCCTTCGTATGAGATTACTTAATACTTGATGACACACCTAATAACTTGCCCCTGTAGTCACATTATATAAATTTCCCAGACTTACTTTGCAATTATTTGCATGGGTAAGGCTACATACAAGAATTGCTCTTACCCCACACTCGCTAGACGGATTTAATTAGGGAGTGGTTTATGAACATAGAGAATGAGAATGGCCATAGAAGAATATGATTACTGGTAGTAACTTCAACTCGAAAAAAGAGAGATCAAATAACAGCCTTGGAAAACTTACGCTCTTGTGCAGTAGAACCTGTTCTGCAGTAATACCTGCAATTTATATATAAAAGTAGCTCAGAATAATATATATATATATATATATATATATATGTACACATTAGAACAGACAATAAGCAGAAGCACTGAGAAACCAAGTGGCTGCTTATAAATTTAAGAACAAGTGCTAAAAGTTAAGAAGTTTAGGGATAAATATTAATACCCCTCTTTGCAAGGATTTTTTATGATTGTAGATGGACAGTATGATCCTGCTGAACAGAATACCTCACCACTACTCATAATGTCTGCCCAAATATCTGCTCCCCCACAAGTATGGTTAGCCTTTCCAGGAGGTAGCTGATAACGATATCTGCATATTGATTCTGCTGATAAATATTAAAGTATGCCAAAAATAAGAATGCAGAACAAGTAAAACCAAAAGGGAAGGACTTACGGTTCACATATTCCACTAGTTTTATTGAGCTCCGCACGTGGACAGTAAGACCCCAATGGACAAGCTTCAATGGCATACAAAAAAAGATGGCAACAAATGAATGACATTAGAGCATTCAAACACATAGAGAACATAACTACATAGGAAAAGACATATGAAAAATGAAAACAACAATATAGTGTTTGTGTTGGATGTTGTATAAGCATAAATACTCACGAATCATGCAGGTGATACCATGAGGGCAAAAGAAACCTTCACAACAAGGTTGACATTCAACAGATCTAACAGGTATCTCCTTTTTGTTACTGTTAAGGTCTACTTTCTGATTAGCTTTACATCCCCATCCAGGTTCACATCCATTAACCCATGAGCTCAAATTACAGTTTATGTTGGGCTTCAAAAAGTTGGATTTGGTGCTGGTAGCAAAACTTCTGGCATAGGCTTCTATTTCTCCTGCTGTGCACACGCGTTGTGTAATATCTCCTGAAAATGTCACCAAAAAACAACACAAAATGTCCCAAAAACTATCAAAACACAAGTCCTTACACATTTTGCATGATTACATTTATTTTTCCTCATGTACATTTATGATGATATGATATGATCATATTAATATTTATACAAGTGCTAGACTTATGTGTCTATTAAATTTTTGTACATTTATCATTACCCAATATACACATATCAAGTACCTTTCATTTGCTGGGCACAAATGGTCAAAAAGCTCAGATCTTTGGTGAAATTGAACGCCCCATCCCAATCAGAGTCCCTGATCAAGGAAAAACAAAGTATGTCATTTATATGAATTAACACTACAAAACATGAAAGTTATTTGTAAACAGGATTGGTACTCACACATCAAGTATGCAATAACCCAACTCTTTTTTTATTGCAGCTTTGAAAACAGTTGTATAATTGGACATGCTACGGTAAATTTGCTGGGCGAATATCTCAACCCCAGCACCACCAGAACCTTTGTTCTGACATGAAACTAGTCCTGGCCCCACAATGAAGCTGATCAATACTACAATTATAACCAAATCAACCTTCCTTATTATCTCCTTTGGTCCCTCTATTTTGCTCATCGTAGATTTGTTTCTTTTTTTTATTATTATTTATATACAATTTGGAAGATTTATTGATAACAGAACGAAAAAAGAAATTCATAGGTACAAAAGGGTAGATTCATGATGAATATTGGTTGAGGAGTAGAGAAGCAGAACGGCAAGAAAGAGAGAAATGGTAATGGAGAATTGGGAACCAGAGAGAGAGAGAGAGAAAGTGCATTTTCCTATGAAGAAATGGCGGCAAGGAGGAAGAGTTGGCGATGTATGTGGGAGCAGCATTTGCTTATAATCAAATGAAACAAATTTTACGTAGTCCATGAATTTTTTACTGAATGAATTATATCTACAAAAAATAAAAACAAAAACATATGTAACTACGTACGATGATGTTGCAATTACGACAAGTGTCACACTTTCAAGTTTGTCTCTCAAAATGACACATATGCTGAAAAAAACATCGTACTCCAACTTATTTTAATGTTGTGGCACCCATACAAGTACAATTTGTATGCGCTAAAATTTATATATTGTTATATAAATTGTTGTGTTTATCTATCATGAAAAAAGATAGAGGAAAAAAATTGTTGTGTTTTCTTAGTG